>NW_018128310.1:248308-253399 GCF_001952655.1 Monopterus albus
ATCTATCTATATATAGATATATAAATAAAAGGATTACAGAACACAACCCAGGGCTCCCTCCTTCAGACAAGCTGCTGGAGAAGAGCAGGAAAAAAGCACCCGGAAACACAGAGCCTAATACATTTATCAGTTTTGGGCTAGCCCCTTACACAGACAGCTGTAAAAACATGAGGAGCTGGAGACAGCCCGACGTCTCCTTCTTTTATCTAGAGCTCCGCATGCTTGGAGCAGCTGGACATAAAAAAATGAAGAATTCCATGTGTGTGTGTATGTTGTATGCGTGATGTGTAACTAAAACATCCATTCAGACATAATTCTTACAGAAGATTAATACAAAAATAACTGGTGTCAAGGTACCCTTTTCAGAGTCAACATTATCTTCTAACCTTGAAGCAGAACACACAGGGGCAGACTTTGAATCTTACTAAACTGCATTACTAACACACATTAAAGTCTAACACATTAAAGTCTAATAATTATCTGACTAATTTATTAATTTCTAACATTATCATCAGAAAGATATTGCAGCACTGTAGTTTTTAAAATTATGCAGTATATTTACTAACACTAGGAATGCACACCTTTACCAGTTAACCAACAAGAAGAATTCTGGTCAATTAATACTATCGGTTAAATTGCTAAAAAAAATTTAAACAGTTTGTTGAAATTATAGACTATAAGACTTACATATCAGCTCATGGGGGATCGTGGTGGAACACTAATCAGACATGTTTCCTCAGTGGATGCTATCTTTGCATTCCTGGGCTCGGACATTGGTATTATCAGACTGTATTCTCACAGTAAATGGACTACTCAAGCTGGTTGACAAGTTATTCTGAACAAAAACCAGTAAGATATAAATTTCAGTTTTGTTAAGCTGTTAGGGGTTTTGATTACTAAGCATAATTATAAACTTTATTGCTAAGTATGATCAAAAATACAAGAAATCTGAATCCAGCCCAATGAGACCGATGACCATTGTGTTGTTTGCAAACTTCAGGATTTTTAGGGGTCTCCTGAGGTGTGGTTGTTGGTATAGAGGGAGAACAACAGCAGGAAGAGCACACATCCCTGAGGGGCACCTGTGCTGATAGTCCAGGTGCTGGATGTGGTTTTCTCCAGCCTCACCTGCTGGCTCCTGTCTGTCAGAAAGCTGGTGATCCACTGACAGATGGGGCAGGCACAGTGAGCTGGGTTAGTTTGGAGTAGAGGATGTGCAGGATGATGGTGTTAAACGCTGAACTGAAGTCTACAAAAAGGATTCAAGCATAGGCCCCTGGTGAGTCAAGATGTTGCAGGATGTAATGCAGTGCCACTGACCTATTTGCTCAGTAGGGGTCCAGCTGGTGGTCTGTGATGGCCTTCAGGTGGGCCAACATGAGTCTCTCAAAACACTTCATGACTACAGATGTCAGAGTCACAGGTCTGTAGTCATTTAGTTCCTTGATGGAGGGTTTCTTGGGAACTCGGATGATGGTAGAATATTTAAAACAGGAGGGAACTACACACAGCTCCAGAGATCTGTTGAAGATCTGCATGAAAATGGGAGCCAGTTGGTCAGGCCTGATGCCTTTCTGAGCTTTTTTTTTTTAACGCTACACACATCTTTTTCACAAACCCTCAGAGATGGGCGGCTGAGGGGAAAAGAGGTGGTCCTGTGGGAAGCAGTTACTGATTTGGTCCTGTACACACTCCTGTAGGCCCTCCTCTTTGGCATGACAGAGCTGTTTGAGCTTCACTGTGAACCAAGGTTTATTGTGCAGAATTAATGGGCAAACATGTCCTTACAGAAGCTGATATGTGATGTCACCGTGTCATTATACTCATCCAGGTCTGTATCTGCAGCCTCAAAAAACATGTCAGTCTGTACAGTGAAAGCAGGCCTGTAGCTTTGACTTTGCCTCTTCAGTCCATCTTTTCACTTTTTTGACCAAGGTTAGGCTAAAAGCTTGCGCTACCCAACTGCCACTACCCAGCCTTGTATTGTGTGGCATTCATGTGGACGGCAAAATAAGAATTTCATTCTACAGGGAAACACATTTCCTAACTGTGCATATGACAAACACTTTGACCACAGGCTTTGCATCTTTTAAGTTTCTGCCTACAAGTGGGGATGAAGTGGATCATGGCAGTGGTCTGAAAGCCCAAGGGCTGCACAGAGAACAGAGCGATAGGCATCCTTAATTATAGTATAGCAGTTGGACTTGATTTGAGGTTTAGCGACTTGACTACAACACTGGGTGGAGGCACATTCTTAACAAAAATATATCCCCAGCAAATTGAAAGGGCATTCTGCCTGTTCCTGTTAGAGAGTGTTATTACATGAAATCAATGAAACTGTAAGATTTCTCTGTTTTCTAAATGTGTTTTTCCCCAAGGTTTTGCACAGAGTGCTGTGGGATGATGTATTTTAGTAGGTCAATCCCGGAAGATAGCATCACCCTGGTACTTTCAACCACAAGACAAAGGATTTCCCATAGGCTTTTGGATTGTTGTGGAAAATAAGATCTGTGATAAACAATAGTTTAACTATTTAACCAACCTTTTTTAAAGTTAGCACCCCCAGCTGTTTTATTCTGACAAACTTGTGATATTTGCATAGAGCAGCAGATGGCAATGTGCACTGCAGAATTTCTTGAAATTTGGATGGAAACCTACCTATAGTAACTGGTTGCAAAATAACTCACTTTGCCAAATTACCGAAAGTATGAATACATTTCCCTGACACTCATTTTGTGAAGTTTTACTAATTACATTTTCTACATTCTATTATTTAACCTGTTCATAACACAAGCAAGCTGTGATTTGTCTTAGCTGCACTACCCAACTGTCTGTGCAGTAATTTAGCTTGATTATTAATTTCATAATCCCCTCAACTGGTTTAACCACTTTCACATAAAAAACAAAGTGAGGTTGGTCTATTTTTGTTCAGGTTACTGCATATTTCCTGTGTCTTGCTGAGCTGCCTTTAACTACACACCACATAATCAACAGACATTCACACATTGATTTTCTTCATGCTTTGACTACTGCTCTGGCCAGCTGCAAAGCTGGCACCGGGAGACATCACGGTTTGGCGTCCTGGCATAGTGTGGGGCTAGCCCGAAGTGATATAATGTATAGGCCTGTTATGGTTCAGGGCTTTTCATCTATCAGCTGCCTGCGTGCATGTTGGAGGTGCAAAGACTCCTGAGCATGTAATGTTAATTTTTACCTGTGATCATTGAATAAATCAGCACTGTTTTGAAGTTACTTGGACTGCCTCGTCTCTCAGAGTTAACAGTGAAAAGAATTGGGTAACAGTAACTAGAGCCTATAAGAATCAAATCTTACAAGTGATAGAGTGAGCAGACCGCGTGCAGCAGTTTGAATGGCTTTACCTGCTGTCCATAATGCCTGTAGTGATTAAACAAATGACTATAATCATGTAAATTATATTAGCCCAGTGTTCTGCAGACATTTGCATTGTGAAGTGCAACACATGGAAGGCAGTTCTCATGCAAACCACACACCATCCCCCAAAATGCGATGAACTCCTTTCAGTTACTTGTAGCTGTATAGTTTCCATGTGTCTGTGTTCATGCAGCAGTCAGTCTTCGTCTACTCTGTCAAATGTAACCCATGTTAGAAATTAATAATTCAGTCAAATAATTATTAGACATTAATGTGTTAGTAATGCAGTTTAGTAAAATTCAAAGTCTGCTCTAGTCTGCTCTGCTTCAAGGTTAGAAGACAATGTTGAATCTGAAAAGTTTACCTTGACACCAATTGTTTTCTTGTATTAATCCTGTTAGAATTCTGTCTGAATGATTGTTTTACAGTAGTTACACACCACATAACAACACACACACACACACACACACACACATGAAATTCTTCATTTTGTTATAGCCAGCGGCTCCATGCAGCTGGAGCTCTAGATAAGAGAAGGAGACGCCGGACTGTCTCCATCTCATGATGTTTTTATATCTGTTTGTGTAAGGGGTTAGCCCAAAAACTTATAAATGTATTAGGCTCAGTGTTTCCGGGGAACTCCTCTTCCCCAGCAGCTTGTCTGAAGGAGGGAGCCATCCGGGTTGTCTTTTGTAATTTTTATTTGTGTTTTTAAATAAATCAGCACTAAAATGAAGAAAGACGAACTCCTTCCTTACTTAGATCTGTCCAATAAAAGAACTGGGGTATAACACCCAATACCCAAGATTTGCTTATTAATTGATTGAGGCAGTGTGTAAGTTGATATTATGTGCCCCCCATGTGGAAAAGGCCTCACCTCCATCTCTCATATCAGACCACTCACCCATACTCTTATTTCCTGCCCAGCTCTTTTAAATCATAATCGATAACTGACAAAATGTCAAACACATTTTTATCTGCATCCTCCTTTTGGCAGGGAATTCTATCTGCTGGTTGGACTGGTGTCAAGGCTGCCAGGGCTGTAATCTCTTACACCACACTCTTGATAGAAATATGACTGACATGTTTAGGTTGATGGGAAATTGATCATTTCTTCTCACTTACTGTCTTCAAAGCAATCTTTTTTAAATCTAAATGACGCCACTTTGACTACTCGGTGCAAATCATGCAGGCAACAGTGCCTACAATATTAATGTCCTCATCAATAAAGAAGGCAAAACAGAGCAAGGAGCTGATTAAACCGCGTATTAAAAAAAACAGTCTTCAAATAATACACATTTAAATGCTATTAGAGTCAAGAGTGTGATATTTGAGAAAGGAGGAGAATAAAAGGAACAATTTTCACTTTAAAGATGTTCACTTGTTATTCCTTTTGTATCCTTTAGCAACTGAATTAATGTCAGACTTTTCACATAAATGCTAAAATGGGAAATGCTGCATGCAGTAATTTTACTTTATTAAAACATTCTGACATGACATTAAGCATAAGAAAATATTATGACTACGACTATGGTTAAACACGCCATAATAAGGATAAACATTCTGTCTCCTAACAATAATCAACTTTCTGTCTAGTTATCCTTGAACCTGAACAACCTGGAGTACCCTTATGGGAATGACTAAGCATTTAACAGCCTGAGCTAGACATCCTGTCTACACTAAACATTTCTAATACAT
>NW_018128310.1:253462-260312 GCF_001952655.1 Monopterus albus
TGCTGGTTTATTCAAAGGATCACAGGCAAAATTAACATCACACGTCCAGGCATCTTCCACCTCCAGTACTGCAGGCAGGCAGCCCGGAAGATGAAAAAAGCCCCGAACCTAATAGCCTATACGATTTAATCACTTGGTTGGGCTAGCCCCATCCTACACAGGCCACGTCAAACCGTGACGTCACCTGATATGCCAGCTTGGCAGCTGACCAGAGCAGTAGTCAAAACATGGAGAAAATTCAAGTGTGTGGCTGTTGATTAGTGGTGTGTATCTAAAAACATACAGGACATTCAGGGACATGTCCGAACAGTTAGCCTCGGAAGATATTATGATTAAGATTACGGCTGAACATATCATGCTACTAACAATATTCATCCTGCCTGCAGACTCTGCAATCTAGCTGACCTTGGCCTAGATGCAGCCTGCAGAACTCATGACAATGAACTGAGCATTTAACAGCCTGAGCTAGACATCCTGGCTACACTTAAACATTCCTATACAACAAGTATCTAATCAATATCTCACTGACTAAGAAATTACCTAACAGACTGTATGCTGTAACTTCTGTAGAGACAGGATGTCTGCATCTCCAAGTAACCAGACAGCCTATTTACATTTTAACAAAAACCTGTTGGCCTGTTTTGCACCCACACCTGGAACCCCTTAGCATATTCCAAGTTCTGTTTTGTCATGGGGTGTCCTGCAGAGGCAGGGGGCCCACAACCTGAGATGACCACCTGGCCAGTTTAGCATACTTATTAGCATCACACACACAGGGGGCCTGCAACCTAGACCACCCATTGTTCATTAACCAAGATCGAGCTGCCACCTGAGAAATGCACACACACACACACCTAGATTTTACCACATTCCAGCAAGGAGGTGTGAGCTCCTGCTTACACCAAATGGCCAACAGGATTACGAAGTGTGGAATGTTGCAACTCTGTCCAAGGCGGTGTTAGGTTATTTCTTAGTTAGATAGATGTTCAGAGATTTGTTGTCTAAGAATGTTTAGTGCAGCAGGATGTCTTCCTCAGGCTGTTAAATGCAAGGATAGTTAAGGCAGAGAAGGGCTGAAGTCAGGGACGAATGTTATTATGACGGTAAAAGTAACCATAATATTTGTCTTAATGTGTAATGTTATGTCAAATTGTTTTAGATACACACCACGAAAACAACAGCCACACACATTATTTTCTTCATGTTTTGTCTACTGCTCTGCTCAGCTGCCAAGCTGGCATATCAGGTGACGTCACGGTTCGACAGCCCAGAAATGATTAATATTGTATGGCAATGCTGAGTTCGGGGGGCTTTTCCTGTTTTTTCCGGGCTGCTCGGGCAGCCTGGGGGTTGGAAGATCTCTGGACTTGAAGTGTTAATTCTTGCCTGTGACTTTTTGAATAAACCAGCACGGTTATATTTTTTATATACTCAAGTGGTCTGAGTCGTCCCTCTGAGTTCCTGGTTTGAAAGAACCGGATGAGGCTTTATAATGGTTTAAAGCCTTTAGCGGAGAGGCCGAAGAACTTAAAAGTATTGTGAAAACCTAACTCGTGGTTCAGAGAATGGCTCTCCTGCGGGAGCTCTGTCCCTCTGATCCCAGTGCTGTATGGACTTCACCTGTGCCCAAACTTTGAGTAAACTTCCTGTTGATTTTAAACAGTCCTCTCCTGTCTTCACTTCTTGCATTCCAACAAAAGAATTGGCTTATTTCTAACATACTTCTGTGCGCTGCTGACAGGAGGTGGCTCAGGGAGTGGAATGGTATGATCCACTTTAAGAGTCTGTGATATAGTATTAGATGCATCCGTCAGGGCATGAATTTTGCCTCCATTCAAAGTACCCAGTTTTAAGTGAAATGGACCAGTCATATACTTTGAAAACTGTAGGTACTGTACACCAAAGTATAGGAATTAACTAAACTTTGAAAGAAATGTAGAAAAATAATGAAACCAGCAGGAAATATAGACACAGGAGAATAATGATCACATGAATGTGGGTATATGCGGTCAAGACAAACCATGTCTTTCACCATACACAGAAAAAAAGCCAAACAAGCAAGTAAAAATCCAGTAAGATTGCAGGTAAGATAACCACCATACAGGACCCCGATGCAGGCAAGTGAGTACTGTCAGGTTTGCTTGGTTTCACCTGGCTCTCTCTTCTCTCTTCCACACACCTGCCAGCTGTTCTCATTATCACCACCTGTGTTCACTCCTGCAATCACCAGACCTACTATATGTACCCTGCCTTCTACCTGCCCTCTGCCAGTTCATTCTTGTTTCCATACAGACAACTCATGCCACCTTTTTGTCCCCAGAGACAGTTTATTACCTGCCTTATTGTAACCTGCCTTTTTTACCCCTGCTCCTACTACGTCTTCTCCTTGTCTTCTCCTGCCTTTGTAGCGGAATGATTTCATCACATCCGTGTAGAGGTACTCTGCATTGTGATTAACCCGGCTGGAGACAATCTTTCAGCTAGAAATGTCTTTATTTCTGGTACAGAGAACATAAAACAGCACAGCTTTAGCTCCGTTGCATTCAAATTAACTCCATGAGAGTGTATGGCAGACTGGCCTGTGTATAAAATAAATTAAAATGCACAATACCTGGTACAGAGAACATAAAACAGCACGGCTTTAGCTCCGTTGCATTCAAATTAACTAAAAGGGAACAAAAACAGTTTTAGACTTAGGTACCAATTGTCATGCTATGCTAGTATAGCAGCATCGATGCGAACGCAACTTACCTCCATGAGAGTGTATGGCAGACTGGCGCCAATTGAACCGCACTTCCTTATTATAAATAAGGAAGCAGCACGGGCTGCACCCCCTCAAGTTCGCAGGGGCACCCCAATCTATTACCACCACACACATCTCACTTCTGGAGGGAGTAACAAAATAAAATGCCATTGCAACAAATTATTTGGGTTATGGCAAATGGAATTATAACTCCGCTACACCTTCACCCATGTTTTCTGGACTTATACTGCGCACACGGAACTGTTACCTCCGGATTTGCACCATTCTTCTTCAGACAACCTTTCACCAGCCAAGTTGGTGCTCTCTTCTCCATCCCTTCCTGCTCATCGTCACTTTCTGCCTTCTCCCGTCTGTTCTGTCCCTACCCGCTCAGCACGACCAGCCAGTGAGTGATCTTCTTGCTCCGCAGCTTGGCTCAGCAACAACCCTGAACTCACTATCCTGTTGTCGGCACCCATCTCCCTCTCCTCATATCTATTCAGTGTTATTTGTCTATGTACTCTCACTCATTACCTTGTATAGCACTTAAAATAAATGACCTGCTTAAACTGAAGTCAGCCATCTGAGTCCGCCTTTTCTGTCACGCTACCTCTGGTAGTGTGCAAACATAAGTGCAGAGAACTGTAAACCTAAACAAGAAAAGAACCAGACTTCTCAAGACATCTACACCAATATACAATTAAAAGAAGAAACCCAGTGAAGAATAATCAAGACTCAGGCAATGACAATAAGCTGCAAAACTAAACTGACGTACAAGTGAAAACCAGTAGAAAATAAAGGAATAAACAAACTGAAAAAAGACAGGGTTTGGTGAGCAATTAACCAGATGATAGAAGCCTGAGCTGAGGCATCCAGGGCATGGAATGAGTAACGGATAAATCAGGCAGGGGTCAAAACAGGTGACAGAATGAACAGGAACAAACAGACAGACATCTGGGCAGAGTGTTTCTGGCAAATAAAACAGATGAACTAGCAAAGAGTACAAACTGGGAGCTTAAATCGTGCATGACCTACTTATGATGAAAGACAGCTGTGTGTAGTGAGAGAAGTGAGCACGTGAGATATGAAGCAGGTGCATGATGAACTGACTATATGAAAGTGGAAAACTAAAACTGAGACCTAGACGAAAGTAAACCAAAAAAGAAAAACTGAACAGGATATAAAGGAAAACCATAAAAGAACATTTACATGGATAAACATTTCTGTGGTCCATCTAATAACGGCCATTGCTTTTGTCCAATCCATTACAAAGTCCACATCCAAGAGAGATAGTCTCTGCCACTTGAACACCTTTTCTGTGTACATTATTGCATATTCGGATCTAGCTTCAAGTATGGAGCCCATAAATTCCAAAAAGAGGCAATGTCATTATGTTGTCAAGTCAAGAGTCAAGAATCTTTATTATCATTATACATAGCACAACAAATTTTTTCCTGCAGCTCTCAGCTTAAATAGACACATTTACATAACACACAATTGTATAATTTAATATAAAACAATGAGCAAATAAAAAGGGATGCATGGGACCTAATCAGGTTCCACAGCAAAAGAGTATAGTAACATTATAGGGTGCAGCTCAGTGCAAATCTGTATAACACCCATGTGAGCATGGGTGTTATACAGAGTATCTTGTGTCCATAAGTTATCAAAGCCTGACCTGTCTATTTATGGAACAAGAGGATGTTGATTGCTGCCTTCATCAATGGGATGGAGTTGTGAGTCTTTCTCATGGTTTCTCCTGTTCTCTTTCTCTTCCCTATAAGACATCTTATGCCATCTTTAGCTGTCACTGATGTCCATTTCTCTGTACTTTTTACCTCCACCTAGGGGCAGGGGTTATGTTTGTACCAGTGTTTGTTGGTTTGTTTCTTACAGCATAACTCAAAAGATAATTAACAGATTTAATGAAATTTTTTGGAGAGGTCGGGTGAGACCCACGGCACAATTAATTAGAATTAGGTGCTGATCCGTATCATAATTTGGATACAGGATTTTTCGAAAAGATGATTAACCATTGTGAGTGCTGCAAAGGTTGAATGTATGTGAGCAATGCTGAGCACTGGACTGAAGACGAGTGCAGCTACAGTGCAGTGTATTCATACTGCATCTGCAGTATGAAGAACTGCAGGTACACATTGCTATGTCAGTCTGCATTGGACATTTATCCATTTACTATTCACTCATGTCAGTGTACTATGTAAAGCTAATCTGTTCACAGTGTTCATCCTGCTAAAGCTAGCTGCTACAATCTGGGTGGTAGTCCAGAAAGCAGGTTAAGTTTGTTCTCAGTTTTTTGGCACCAAAAACAGAGATCTAGTTTATGCAGCGACAGCTGGGTGAAAACCTGATGACTGGTACTTTGAGCCAGGCTCAAAGCTGTTGACATTTTCCATCTGTAGGACTGGTATTATACCATGTTATTACATTTTCACATATTTTCAGGTGACAAAGCAACCACTTACAGTGCACTGAGAATATGTAGTCAGATATATATATATATATGTGTGTGTGTGTGTGTGTGTGTGTGTGTGTGTGTGTGTGTATCTCAGGATTGTCAAAGTTAATGTGATAATGATGTGTTAACTCAGATTTCCTTTTAATGCCACAAATTTTTTTGATGTGCAATTAGTGCATGCATATTCTGCAATTATGACCCTTAGATTTCCAGTTTGGGAAATCAGGAAGCAATGCAGCACCAGAAATTGATTTTTTTTTTAAATGCTCTTTTGAATGGAAAGTTCAGTTTCAAAGCCCTGTCACATGGTTCTCTCAACAATACCAAAAAATGAGCATTCACTGTCGATGTGAACTGAGTTACCACCGGACTACGCTGAGTCTCAAATACCACTTGCGGGCCAAGCACACAACTGATGCAGAGGCCCTCCTCCCTCTTGCCAAGGGCACACCACACTGGAGAGTTTGCAATGGAGACACCTGGGCAACTCTACAAGCAACAATCTTTCAACAGTGATATCTAAATGGCTGGCTACAGCTTGCAGACTGATTAATATTGTGGAGGACAAGGGTCTGCTTGAAATAATTCACATCACATCCAAACACTGCAGGTATGAATTGTCTTTGAGAGCCACCACTGTAACCAAGATACACAACTTGTTGTTAGGATCGGCATGTAAAGCTGCAGATGAAGTCACGGAAACCACTGGAAAGTCTAAACAGTAGTTAGAACAATCTGGCAGCTTGGGGGGAAAGCGGCCTATAAAGGGGTGAAAACAATGAGTGCTGATTAAAGTAAGTAAGTCCAAAACTAAGGTGAAACAGAAAGAGGAAGTAATGTCAAAATAACAGCATGAGAATGGAAGCCGATGGGACAGAATCATCACACTTGTATGAAGATGAGAAAGCTGAATTGGAGGAGGTGTTGGGACAGACAAACATGGCTGTGCTCACTGGGGACTACTAGACTTCTCTCAGTAATCCCAGTTACCTCAGGGTCCCTTTTAAGGTACATTTAGAACCAGTGGTGGTGTCACGCTCCTGCCCCTCTTGCTTCCTGTCAGGCTTTTATTTTCTCATCACTTCCTGTTTTGTTTCACCTCACTTTTGGCCCTTTTATTTAATCATCATTAGTTCACCTGCTCCTTATTGTTTGCACCTGTTTTTCCCTTCTATTTAGGCAGTGTCCTCCCACCAGGACGCTGCCAGATTGTTCTAGACCCCAGCTCTGACTCTCCAGCATTTATCCCTTGCCTGACTCTCTGTGTTTGACCTAGGATTACCGTTTCTTGACCACCGTGTTTTGTCTATGCCCTCTCAGATTCTGATCGCCTGCTGTGTACCGACCTTCTGCTTTTGTTCCCATTGACCTCGAGTTTGGATCCCCTGGATATACCTGTTAACCGGCGCCGACCCTGGACTGTCTTATCGACCTAAGTGATATCCTGGACTTTTTGTTAGTTTTGTTTACTAGTAAAGAACTTTTCGTTACCTCAGTTCGTCTGGTCATTTAATTGAGTTCACCACATCCTCTGTTTGGCATCTGTATACGCCAATCGTGACACCCTCTACTATTCCTATTCCTCCACTATTTCGCACCTGGAAAATGGAGACTCCTACATCAGGATACTC
>NW_018128310.1:261442-265975 GCF_001952655.1 Monopterus albus
ATTGACCTCGAGTTTGGATCCCCTGGATATACCTGTTAACCGGCGCCGACCCTGGACTGTCTTATCGACCTAAGTGATATCCTGGACTTTTTGTTAGTTTTGTTTACTAGTAAAGAACTTTTCGTTACCTCAGTTCGTCTGGTTATTTAATTGAGTTCACCTCAACCTCTGTTTGGCATCTGTACACGCCAAACGTGACAGGTGGAAGAAGTACTCAGATCCTTTACTTAAGTGAAAGCAGCAATACAACAGTGTAAAAATACTATGTTACAAGTAAAAGTCCTGCATTTAAAATGTTACTTAAGTACAAAAGTATTAGCATCAAAACACTGTAGTATCTAGAATCTGATACAGACTAAATTAATTCAGACAAATCATCCCAATTTAAATAATCATTTAATATTACAATTATTCTGAACAGAGTAGTAGTTAAATAGGTAATCTGGTAGTTACGGAACAGAAAACAGAATCACCCCTCCTGCAATGGAGTACATACAGTATTAAATAAGGAGATTGTCACACAGTCAGTCAGTCTTGGTCAGGGGTCCAGTCAGTCCAGAGTTTGTTCCCCCCTACCCAGGCCTGGGTCAGAAAGAGCACACGCTTTACTGTCACAGTAGCATTCTTCTTCCCCTACATCCTTCTCATTACAATTTTTATCCACAGCTTTCTCTGGCTGTTATGTCAATTTCCAAACTTAGCTTCCTGTCTCCAGTTTTAGGAGACAACACCCTGAGATGTACCCAAAAACAGGAAACAGCCTGGCCCAATTATATAAGCTTATTGTCCAGCTCACATGAACTTAAAAGTGAGCACAAGAACACTCTATTCTATTACATAATCCATATTAACATGTAACTTAAACCACTACAGTTCCTCCTGCCCCCGGAACTTCCAAACTCTGCAAGAAAACAAAAAAGTACAACAAAAGCAAAGAGGAAAATCAAAATATGACCATGTTTGCCTGAGACTTTAATACTACTAAACTCTAACAGCTGTAATTAAACATTAAAGTTAAATCTAAAATCAATTCTTATTACAAAGCTAACAACACCTCAATAAACATCTAACCTTAACAGAGTATTTCCCACATACTCTAACGAAACATAACTTCATCAAACAACACATTTGCTCAAATTACTAACATCTCACATCCTAGCAGTAATTAACTATAATGAACAAATTAACTATATGAAATGACACATAACTTCCTATGCATAACAGATTACAAATAAATAGACATGAACATAAAAATAAACAACAAACATGAGATGGTGATTCTGTTCCCCACTGTACGTTTTCAGTGTTCACAAGTGTCTGTACTATAAAACAAACAGCTTCAATGCACATCATTACAATTTTTCCTTCACTGCGTGTTCAGGCAAAAACCCAAAGGGCAAAATTCCTGAACGATCCCCATTTTTTTCTCTTTTTGGGTCCCCAGAGACGTAAAAAACCCCAATGGTGACGAATGCTGGGGAAAACCGTCTCCAGGCTTTTTGGGCAATCACCAATAAGGCCTGCAGTGAACCTGATTGTAGAAATCAGACATAGTGAAAATCTTGAAACTGAACTCAAAATATAACATACAGTAACTAACACAAACATTTGTAATGTAACTAAACTACTTGTATACACATTAAGTATTGCCTATTACAAATGCAAAAATCCAGCTCCCCTATTTATGAGAATACAAACTCAGACCAAAAATCTTCTGCTCGTGGATACATATAAAATGAAAATACTCGATATAAACAATTAAGTAGTGAATGTATGAATGACAAAGTACTAAATAACTGCTATACATGAATTGTGTGCAATATGAATGTATGAAAATGTGATGTCAGAGTCCATTGTCCTTTGATCAGTTCAGTTCCTTGCAGTTTCACTCTGTCACCTCCTCGACACCGTCTGCTTTCTTCCATTCTCACCAGCTGCAATGTCTCTCTCTCTCTCTCTCGACTGCTCTAAGCATGACTGACCTCAGCACCTCTGACTTGCACTCCCTCCTCATGAGGGTCAAATAGATGAGAACACAACTGGGTCATAACCAGTATTGTCATCAGGGGGAGCATCAGCTTCACTTGAACTCCCTCCTCATCCAAGGAATCCCTTGGATCACATCTTCTCCTTATCAAACCAAGATCAGCTCCAAGCTGTCTCTGTCCTCAGGAGCTTTCATACCATGTACAGGCCTCCTTCGCGAAGGGGTCTCTCCTCCTGGGCACCGTCACGCACACGACATCTTCTGCTCTCACTTTTGACTCTCCATCCTTCTGGGCCTCTTTGTCCTGTAAAGAGAAAACACAAACACCACAAGCCACACAAGAGGAAATACTCCTGCACATAACATTCACCAGACTAAGATAAAATCTAATTTCTTTTATCAGGATTTCAAAAATGGTATTAACATTACAAAATAGCACTCTATAAACTACACTGAAACCACACCTGTCTCTTTAGTCACCAGCATGGTCCTGTCAAGACACACATACACCAAAAATAGCAGCATCAAGCAGCTGAATCAAATAACGACTCTATCAGGAAGTGTACTATCCATTGTCATTATGCAGGCAAATCTGTGATTTCTGTGAGAGGAGATTTTAACATACATGCAACCCAGGGAGATTCAACACACACAGCAGAAAAACACAGAAAAACTAAAAGAACTACAATTCATCCATTTTCAATAAGAAGAAAAGTGTGTTAGAAGCAGAAGAATGTACTAGCATCTACCTCAGGATATTACTAGATCTGAATAAAATAATTTCTAATTTAATTTAGCTCTGACAACTGACCCAAAAATGCAAATGACAGTAAAGTTTACCTTATATCCAGGTTACCTCCTGAAAAGAGTCCACCCGTATTGAATTTAGTCACAAGATTTAAAATATGAAATGATCAGAAATAACCACTACATGTCCACATTTCACATTACATTCAAAATACAGAGGTACAGGACTATATGTTCACTTGATTCGCTTTCCCATTGCCCTGTACACACACTAAAGTATTTTTCATAATATTGTCCCCATATCACATTGTGAAGATGAAAATCTAGACAACAATATTACATCCTTGCCAGGATCTCTTGAAGAACTACAGGGTCCCAACACTGAAACAATCACTTAATTCATCAATTGTGCAATCAACAAGAAATTAATCTACAACCTTTTTGATAATCAATCAGCTGTTCTCAAAAGCTGATGCTTCTCTGCTTTCTATTTCTCAACTAATTGCTGGGTTTCTTTATTTCATCTATTGGTACATTAAGTTCATTGTTGCTCAGTTAAAGAGTTTGATATCAGGACTTTAAGAGTTCAGTAAAAATGATGTGACATTCACAACTCTGTAAAGAAAAAAGATCTGGAATCTGTGGTGTCACATTAAGCTGAACTAGAGAGAAGAGAGAAAACTAAATCAATTAAAATATCATATAACCATGATCAGCATACAAAAGCATGAATGAACACATGCATAAATGCTAACTGAGTTAGCAAGAAGCCACATTTCAATTATTTCAGGTAAATTGTCTTTTAAAAATAATTGCACATACTCTGGGAGAGTGAAGACCGGTGTGCACTGTAACAATGATTAATTCAACAATTCATATTCAACTTTAAAATATATAATCTCTTACCATGGTCGATCCAGGAGCCCCAGCTACTGTATTTAACTATAAGAGGACACCACTTGTCCCTCCTCTGACCAAACTGTCCATATAATTCACCAGTTCCTTACAGTACAGTAATTTATGCAGTGAAGTTTGGTTCCTATTCAGCTAACATTGTTAGAATGCAAGAGTCTTTAAGCAAACAATCATGAAGTCCTAATGACACTTTTCATAGTCCAGTACACATCATTTCCTCAATGTACTGGAGGACAGTACATTAGATCTTACCTGTCAATTTCCTCATGTAATCCTGTAAAATTTTATTTAACAGATGAAAACAGCGGCACTCTGAAAGATGCAGAACATAGGCCAATCATTTTCAGTCATTTTCCTTGCTCTGGAACTGCAGGGAAATAGAGTTTGAAAAAGTCTTCACAACTCAGACTGTCTTTATTGTTGTCCCTGTGATGAATACTTAAGAGGGGGACCCCGCCTCTTTTTCATAGGTCCCCTTGCCCCAGGGTTGCCCTGTTGAGCCTGGGTAAATCTGCCACGAGACCACTCGGGACATCTGTCTCACATGCCCCCACTTCCCACAGTGGAAGCACCTTACCCTTTGGCCTGCAGGAAACCTTCTTGTCCTCTGAGGCATTCCAGCTCACCCCCCTGGCTAAGTGTATATCAGCTGGGGGTGCTCCCCCACAGGCACAGGCCTGTGGGAGTGCGAAGCATGCCATTGTGGGAGAGAGAGCCCCTTTTCTGGGTGCTTAGACACAGGCATCGGCCTGTCAGAGGAGGATGCATGCCAACGAGGCAGTGAGCCCCTTTTCTGGATGCTTGGACACAGGCATCGGCCTGTCAGAGCAGGAGGAGGCTCTACCGACGTGGGATGATGAAACTGGCAGAGCCTCATAGTTCAG
>NW_018128310.1:267221-270257 GCF_001952655.1 Monopterus albus
AGGAGCTCGGTCACCCGGGAGGAGCTCAGAGTAGAACTGCTGCTCCTCCACATCGAGAGGAGCCAGCTGAGGTGGCTTGGGCATCTCTTTCGGATGCCTCCTGGGCGCCTTCCTAGGGAGGTGTTCTGGGCATGTCCCACCAGCAGGAGGCCCCGGGGAAGACTCAGGACATGCTGGAGGGACTATGTCTCTCGGCTGGCCTGGGAACGCCTTGGCATTCCCCCGGAGGAGCTGGAGGACGTGTCTGGAGAAAGGAAAGTCTGGGCATCTTTGCTTAGACTGCTGCCCCCGTGACCCGGTTCCGGATATGTGGAAGAAAATGGATGGATGGATGGATGAGTCACACAAGATTTGACCAAGAAAAACATAGTTTATCTGAATTTGTCCTGTTTCTCTCTTTGAGAGTTTTGAGGATTGAACCGGATGAGCTTTGATATTTTTGTTTGTAAATTTTTTTCCCTTGTGAAAGCTTGAATCGTGGCAAAAAGAAAAAAGAGGAACAAGTGACTGCCCCAATTGGCCACCGCCCGCCCAGAGCCAGCTGAGGATCGGTGATGTGAGACCTTTGACTTTTATTCAGATCAAGAGCCTAGCTCAACCATAATGATTTTAATCAATACAATCATTTTAAATTTATGTTTAGAATTAGTAGTTGTTGATTTATTTAGATTGGAAGCAATTATTGACATTTTTAAGGTTTATATTTTATTGCTTGTTGCTTTGCTGTAGCTCTGTTAAGCTTCAATATAAAATTCCTGAAAAGGTTTAATACTCTCTCTGGTTATTGAGTCAAGTTTGATGTTAGACATTCCTATGATTTTAGTGAGTTTGCGGCCCGGGTTCAAATCAGGGTTGCATCAGGAAGGGCATCCGCTGTAAAACACATGCCAAACGTCAACATGTGAGTCGTCAGTGTGACGATTCACTGTGGTGACCCCTAAAACGGGAAAAAGCCGAAAATGACTTTCTTATATGCTTTTAATTTGAATTACTGCTGGGTAGCTTGTGAATTTTCCACCATAGATCAGTGAGATCTATGAAGTAAAAGAAAATAAAAATACTCCAGTAAGCATATGTATAAAGCTTAAATTTTATTGCCAAGTATTATCAAAATTACAAGGAATTGGATTCCAGCCCAATGGCCTTGATATGCATGCAATAAAAACAATGTATATATAGCTCAGTGGCTAACACCACTGACTTTGGTACGCAAGGTTGGGGTTTTGAACCCTGCTCAGGCTGCTTTCAATATCCAGCCTGGGTCCTTAGGCAAGGCCTCTTAATGCTACCTTACTTACTTCATGGGTAATGAAAGTTGAAAAAGTAATTTTTTCAATACATATAAATTCCCCACTCACCCCACTTCAGAATGGTCTTATTCCTTCCTTCAATTTCAGGTCAACTACCAGAAGCCTGGGAGCTTGAGGGTCCTGCGCAGTATCTTAGCTGTTCCTAGGACTGCACTCTTCTGGACAGAGATTGCAGGTGCTGTTCCTGGGATCTGTTGGAGCCACTCTCCCAGTTTGGGGGTCACAGCCCCCAGTGTTCCTATTACCATGGGGACCACTCATGCCTTCACCTTCCACATCTTGTCTAGCTCTTCTTTCAGCCCTTGGTATTTCTCAAGCTTCTCGTGTTCCTTCTTCCTGATGTTCTATTGTTTGGGATTGCTACATCTATCAGCCTTCTTCTTCTGTTTGTCCACCACTACTATGTCCGGTTGGTTTGCCATTACCAGTTTGTCAGTTTCTATCTGGAAGTCCCACAGGATCTTGGCTTGGTCATTCTCAACCACCTTTGGAGGTGTATCCCATTTTGACTTTGGGACTTCCAGCCTGTACTTGGCACAGATCTTTCTTTCTTTTTTTTTTAATTGAAACAAAGAAACACATTAACAAAACATGGGAGACAAGACAACAGTTACATAACATTACAAAAGGATATAGATTGTTTAACGAGGTTGTAGTGTGTGAAGTGTGGGTATTTCCAACTTATGCAGTCTATGAAATGCAAGAAAGGGGAAAGGAGGGGAAGTGAAAAAAAAATTACCAATAATAATAATGATAACAGTACTATTAAAAAATCAGCTTGTTACATTTCTAGAGGTTGGTGGGAATGTTGGTGGCCTCAGCCTCAAGTATTTGATTCACATTGAAATGTGTTAAAAATGGGTTCCATGTGTCATAAAAAGCAGATAAACTATTCTTGTGAGTGGATGCCATTTTCTCTAATGTGATGTATTCTGTCAGAAGGTTGGTCCAGTGGTTTATGTGTATTGATTTTTTTGATTTCCAATTTTGAAAGATTGTTTTCTTGGCAATAGCTAGAGAAATGAGGAGTGGGTTTTTATATTTAATTGGTAGGTGGTCGATTTGTATGATATTACCGAGTAAGCAAAGTGATGGAGAAGGAGGGATTCTACAGCCCAAGATGGTGGAGAGTTTCTCTGTCACTGATATCCAGAGGGAATAAACTGGTTGGCAGGTCCAAGTAGCATGAAAGTAACTCGATGCAATCTAGAGTGCATTGTTAGCAGATGTCTGGGTCGGTAAAACCCATTTTGAACATTTTACTTTCTGTAATATGGGTCCTATAAATGGTCTTGTATTGTATAAGTTGTAAGTTTACATTGCTGGTCATAGAAAAGATGTTATTGCAAATTTCTGTCCAGAAGTCGGAGTTGAGGTGGAGAGTTAAATCATTTTCCCATTTGAGTTGAGGCACAGATGTTTCTGTACACTATGCCAGTCACTTGGTTATGGTGTTCCATGTATGCCCTGCCTGCTAGCATCTTGCAGCCCGCTGTTATATGCTGGATTGTCTCAGGGGCATCTTTGCACAGCCTGCACCTGGGGTCCTGCCCTGCTCCACTGCTTAGAGCCCGGTCCTGTGCTGCCAGGATTAGTGCCTCTGTGCTGTCTTTCAGTCCAGTGTCGGAAGTCAACCACTTCCTCATCGGGTTTCAGATGATGGAAAAAATATTCAGTCACAATACACCACAAAATACCAAAGTGCACTTAATTAATAATTACCTTT
>NW_018128310.1:272334-283699 GCF_001952655.1 Monopterus albus
TACATTCTTGTTTAGTTCAATTACATGAAACAGTGCTCATACTTCAAACTCAGTGAAAGTTACATTCCATTTAAGTGAAGACTGGTGCTTCAGTTACAGTGTCTTCAAACAGTCTAATATTCCACAGCATGTAATCATGTATGTATACTATGACCAAATGAAGGCCACACTTTTATTTCCAAAAACAGTGTCATATTAAGATAAGAATTTCCAAACAGTGTTTGTGCTGCAATCATACAGGAACCTTAATATTACATTTCATATAGTGTGTAAAGATACTAGTGTTTTCTACAATATATATATTCTTGTGTGCACAGTGAAGTGTTAATGCCTGAAGTTGCAATGTCTTACACAGTTAATATCTAACACCAGCTTTGAGCTGATACATATTGCGCAGGACCCTCAAGCTCCTAGTTATGGGAAGTTCGGATCATTTTACTGATTCGGTTCTTTGAATCTCGTTCAGCAAAATGAACAAATCTTTTTTCAAGTCATTTTGGTTCATTTCGTTCACTTCAGCAGAATGTAATTAAAATATTACATGTTAATTCCCCATCTACGTGTAAGTAGATGGGGAATTAACATGTAACATACTGATCATGTTTCGAATAACACAGAACTGTAATGCAGCCAAGGTCATATTTTATGTAATATCATACCTATGTCTTGAGGCTATGCTGTCTGTTACTTCATCACCTAACCTCCAGATATTTTGGGTCAAATTCAATTGGTCTTTTGTCACGTAACGTCCTAAGCTAAGCTATGTTGTGCCATGCCATTTTCTGTATAGTATACAGAAAGATTTTCCCTGATCAAGGTTAAAGCATTAACCAACTTTTTATTAAAACATTGTGTTATGGAAAAGAACCATATTGACAGATATTTACAAAAATATAGTCTAGGAAATAAAAAGCTATTTTATAATAAAAATAAATGCATTCACATAACAGTAAGAGGAAAAAAAACTGTAAGGACAGTTGAAAATTAACTAATTTCTGTATCCAACAAAGCGGTCATGTCACATTACAAAAATGAACTACTCAAAACGGAGGACTCGAAAGGTGTACTAATGTTAAGTGATATTGTGCATGTGCAGTCAACACAAAATGAACGAATCACTCCCTGAGATGACCTGATGTTCTCGAGTCATGGGAAAGATTCGTTCAAAATGAACGAATCGTTCATGAACGACACATCACTACAAGCTCCCAGGCCTCTGGTAGAGGACCCGAGCTTAAAGGAAGGAATAAAACTGCCCCAAAGTGGGGCGAGTGGGGAATTTTTTTTAATATACTGTTTATATATTTATATATATACACATATACACACGCATACACACAGACTGCTGCATTGTTTTTTCTGGATAAATTAATTATAAATTATGTAGTGGGTAGGAAACCATGCATTCACAGAACTGATTTCAACACACTCTAACCTTGACATGGTTTCTGCTTCATTTCCTGTTTTTACTGAGGCAGAAATAAAGTTAAATAAGTGGTACTGAGACATGAATAGAGGTCAGAGATCAGTAATAGGAGAGGTAGGTGACCTCAGTGTGTATTAAAGTTGGTTTAGATCTGCAAAAAGAAAAATACCTTTAGTTTTAATTTAATTTCCTGGAACATCCAGTGATCTTACATAGATCATATACGGTATTTGTGGTCCACAATTTACAATATGTACGTTTAACCTTCATATAAACAAGACCTAGATGTCATCAAAAGCTGTAAGAGATTAAGTAAACTAAGAATGTGTAGAAGTATTTCTAAAAAGAGTAAAAAGAGGAGAGACATCAGGTGTTGTCTTTGAAGACTTTAGTCAGTGAAATGGGGGGATCAAAGAAAGTTGGGTGAATAAATATTGTATGATCATGTCATCTCTGTTTTCTTGCTGAAAGTGAAGTGATTATTTCTTTATTTATACATTTCGGTCACATCAGTTAGCAGGAAATCAATACATTTCAGGTTGCTGTGGTCTCACTAATGGCACTGTAATACCCCAGTTCTTTTATTGGACAGATCTGAATAACGAAGGAGTCCATCTTTCTTCATTTTAGTGCTGATTTATTTTAAACCACAAGTAAAATTACAAACACGACTCCAGACACACACACTCTGGCTGCTGGAGAGAGGAGCCCTGGCCACACAGAGCCTAATACGTTTATAAGTTTTGGGCTAACCCCTTGCACAAAAAGATTACAGAACATCACGAGATGGAGTCGTTGGACTGACTCCATCTCGTGTAATCTCTTATTTAGAGCTCCACATGATTTGAGCAACTAGTCATAAGAAAATGACAATGTGTGTGTATGTTGTCACGTGGTAAGACATTCATTCAGACATAATATTCTAACACAAGATTTAATACAAGAAAACAATTGGTGTCATGGTACACTTTTCAGAATCAGCATTCTATCTGTCAACCTTGAAACAGAGCAGACTAGAGCAGACTTTGAATCTTACTAAACTGCATTACTAATACATTTAATTGTCACATTGTCACCTGACTGATTTACTAATATCTAAAAGCAATAATGGCATCAGACTTACTTACCATGCTATTGACTGATGTATCTGCCTTTTAATTACAAGCTGGAGAGTTGAGCACCTTTGTTGAGAATCTGGCTCTGATTCAAGGCTCTGACTGAACACTTCCATAAGTAATTAAGACATAAAACTCTCTAGGAATGTGTGCTGCCTCTAAAAGTGCCAGGACCAGGAAACAGGCTCTCTTTTAGAGCTGAAAAGAAGCATAATTGGCCATTTTCAATCTCATTTTAATTATTAAAACATCATTTTTGCACAAAACGAGATAATACCAGCTTCTTAAAAGGAAGAGTGAAATCCAATTTTACCGAGTCCACTGGGAGTGCAAGGATAAGTGAAGATGCAGACATTGTTATTAAAAGTAGAGCTGGCCTCATTTCTGCACAGTCTGAACTCTGGGATGGCAGAGATGGGCACTATTATAGCCTTGTTGTCAATTGTCAGAGAGCACTCTCGGGCAAAAATTGGGTTGAGAGGACCTATGCTTTATGGTCACATCTACTGGTGAAATCATTGGTGCTGGGGCTTTAGTGTTTCATTGTATAGTTTGTCAACAAACAATAAGTTAATAGAGCCTTTTCTGTATGTCTAACATGAAACATGCTTTACAGGATAAAAATACTACATGTTCTTATTCCAGCAATCTCTGTAATTCTGAGCAACGTGTGAAACCAATGTGTATTAATAATGAAGTGTGTAGTGTGTTTTGCTACTCTTTGTTATGGTTAAGTCCCCCTCACCAGGGGGTGAGGGAGAACTGAGGTAGGACTCAATGTGCAGACCCAGGTGCTAGTAAAAAAAAAAAAGGTGGTTTAATGGAGACCACACAAACAAAGTAACTGAGTCAATGTATAGTACAATAACCAGGGTAGGGCAGTGATGGCTGAGGAGACCAGGATGAGCAGATGAGTAAACAGAATAAGGGCAGTAACCAGGAGAGTAGGAGAGTCAGGATGGACAGGTGAAAAAGAGTAGCAAATGTACCGACATCAACAGCACAGGGACTGTCAGCGGTGATCCCGATTACGTGTTGCTTAGCGCATGCCTACTACGTTAATGCAAGATAATCAACAGCACAGGGACAGTCAGCCTTGAAAATCTAAATCGCAAAATGAGTAATACACATGTACATACATTTCGTTAACATACAATGCAATGCTTTGGCAACAACCGAATGTCTGCCAGAGGTTTAAATAAAGTAGGATGGTAATAACCCGGAATGCACCTCAGCTGTGCGCACCAAGGCAGGCTGCACCAAGCGGACCTGACAGTACACCCCCCCCCCAAAAGGCGGAAAATTCAACTTCAGCATAATTTCAGCTATCAAACTGTTCAGCTCTTCAAGGACATCCATGCTTCTATTCAGAAGTTTTCTAATCTTCATACTTTTGAAATATTTCGCTTTATTTTGAAAATCTTGCCCCATTCAAATGAATGGGGAAAATTATACTTCAGCATAATTTCAGCTATCAAACTGTTCAGCTCTTCAAGGACATCCATGCTTCTATTCAGAAGTTTTCTAAACTTCATACTTCAACAGAGAGAAACAGGACAAATTCAGATAAACTATGTTTTTCTTGGTCAAATCTTGTGTGACTCAGGAAAGCGTAAAAGACATAAAAATGTCTAAAACTGTTTTCTTTTCAAGACATCCTTTCCCCATCAGGCCAGGTGGATTTTGGCTTTTTGTTACAATTCATGATTTCTTCATTAATCATCTTTGAAGCAGGAATTCAGTTTCCCTGCTGAACTTTTCTAGAATATTTTGCCTTAAATATTGATTGTAATAAATATCTTAAAAGACAGATTTGTCTTTGACCATTCTTCATAAAGAACATGCAAGGACCGGTTTTGTCCTAACACCAGGTGGATTTTGGCTTTTTGTTAAAATTCTTAATTTCTTCATTAATCATCTTTGAAGCAGGAATTCAGTTTCTCTGCTGAACTGTGAGGCTCTGCCACAGTTTCATCATCCCACGTCGGCATGCATCCTCCTGTTCTGACAGGCCGATGCCTGCGTCCGAACACCCAGAAAAGGGGCTCACTGCCTCATTGGCATGCATCCTCCTCTAAAAGGCCGATGCCTGTGTCCAAGCACCCAGAAAAGGGGCTCTCTCTCCCATGATGGCATGCTTCTCACTCCCACAGGCCTGTGCCTGTGGGGGAGCATCCCCACGGGGGTGCCCTCTCCGCGGACTACCTCTCCGCAGTCCTCGGTCTCCTGGAAGTCAGATGGTCAACCGGACAGAGCCTCCGGCCGCAGCTGTGAAAGGACTCTCCGTTCCTCTTTTTGCCTGTGGAGCTCTAGATAAGAGCTGGAGTCTGCTGGACGGACTTCATCTGTGTAAGGGGTTAGCCCAAAACTTATAAATGTATTAGGCTCTGTGTTTCCAGGATCTTCTTTGCTCTTCTCCAGCAGCTTGTCTGAAGGTCCCATTGCCCATAACCGGCCTCTGCCCCACTGTGATCCAGCCTTGGATTCCTCTTTCTCTTTTCTAGAAAACTAAACTATCTGAATACATAACAAAAATACAAGAAACTCACATCTGACTGAAATATCAAAATTCCATCATTGTTTTTTAACAGAACAACTAGAATTACACACTGATTTCACACAAAACTATCAATGCCTTAAAATAAAACATAAATCTTTATATTTTGAGTACTTTACTTTGACTAAACATGGATTATCACTGATTAAACATTGATCAAACAATTACCAGTCAAATCTTTACTTCTGTGCTTAAACATCATTTTTGTTACTTCCTCAGTATAGTGTGTGTTATGGCTGAGCCGTATCTGAACAAGGGCCGCACTCAAGAAGGTGCAGTACTCGTACCCAGGCCAGAGAAATAGTTTATTTTAATAAAGACCAAAAAGGAACTAAGGGAGGCAGCACATGTCAGGTGCGGAGATTCTGCTGTGGGTCTCAGGCAGCTGGGGCTGTGGTAATGACTGGATCGCTGGAGGAGCAACCCGGGGTCGGAGGAGAGGTGGCGCACACTGTACTGGAACAGAGAAAGGAGAGCATGAGGGAGGACAACGGACAGATGAGGAAAAGATGAAAAGGGCACAAGGACAGATGACCTTTGTGAGGGAGTGCTGGCTTGGGGAGGGAGAGTGCCACTGGCTGGACAGGTTGTCCCAGGAAGCAGGGACTGGCGTGGGGTAGTGAAGTCTCAGCGGTGGCAGAGCAGGTCAGAGGCAGTCAAGGAGAGAGGCTTGTGTTACAGCACGAAGACAGGAGAAAGTGCCGAAGCTAGGCCAGCCCGAGCACTTAATACAAATCTCAGGAGAAGATCTCAGGACAGGAGGGCAGAGCCTGCAGTGTAACAGATGGCACCAGGTAACAGTTCAAACAAACTCAAGGAAGCACTCCTGAGATAATCAGTTCAAACAAAAGGTCAAGCACACTTCAGTTACTCACTCCACAAAAACGAAACACAAAAACACTCCTCAGTTACGCGGTTCAGACAAAAAGGTAAGCACTTCTCAGTTAAGCACTCCACAAAAATGAAACACAAAAACACTCCTCAGTTATGCAGTTCAGACACTAAAAGGTACATACCTCTCAGGAGTACAGTTCGTAAAAAAATGACACGTAAGGCAATCGCCACCAGATCAGTTCAACAGAACAACATGATTTCTACCAAAATAGTTCGACGTTGGAAAACACGGAAATGGGGCACGTACCATATGCAAAGCTACCGTCTGAATGAAGAGAGATCATCTGTTGATGAGGACACACCAACGCCATGCTTAAGTGCTGCTCTGATGATTGGGAGCAGGTGTGCCTCTCCGCCGGGAGTGTGCTCTTACGTGAGCGAGGGAGGAGTCACCGGTGGCCCCGATGCCTGCTGAGGAGGTGCTGGGAGAGGCTCGATCCCTGGATGCAACAGTGTGTGTCTCTGCTCTGTATCACATACACACTCCTGCAGTTCCTCACTTTAGGGATGTGTGTCTACTTCCTCTTGTGTGATTCTGTACTTTTCACTCTGTTAGATGTAAAATCACTTTCCCCCATGATTTCAATACAACCATTTTACATTTTATTTAACACATTCACTAATGATTATTTTAAACAAAACACAAATTATTTTATGATTATGTTTACTTATTAAAAGCTTAACTTTTCTAAGCATTCTGCCATAGCATTTTAATAATAATTCCTTTGTCCTCTCCAACCTCCCCTGGAACTTCCTCTTTCTCCTCTGCCTTCTCTGTATCTTGGTGCTCTTTGAGACCCATATTTACAGCCTTGCTGACACCATGAGTACAAGGCAAGGGCGAACAAGGGCAGTTCGGGAGAAGACCTTGGCGCCAGGCTCATGTTTACAGTAACATACGTGGTGCTTACAGGCCGCACCCCACCTCGGACGCTCAGACCACATTTCTTTGTTCCTGTATCCAGCCTACAGACAAAGACTTAAACAAACAAACCCTGTCACCAAACAAATTAAACTCTGGACCCCAGAGACTGAAGGCACCCTTCAGGACTATTTTGCCCAGACAGACTGGGATGTGTTTAAAGCTGCAGCTGCCTTGGAGGACTTTTCTGTCAATGTACAGGATTATGCTGAGTATGTGACCAGGTATATTAGTACCTGCATCGACAACATTGTGCCCACCATACAAGTCAGGAGGTTCCCCAACCAGAAGCCCTGGATAAACAGTCAGGTACGCCAAATGCTGCATGTTCGCTCTCATGCATTCAGATCAGGTGATGAGACGTAGTACAAAGCTGCGAAGTACAGACTGAGGAAAGCCATCACAGTGTCCAAGAGGCAGTACAGAGAGAAGCTGAATGGCTTCTATTCTACTGCTGACTCCAGACGAATGTGGCAAAGCCTGCATCAGCCTGCCAGATGACCTCAACACCTTCTACACCTGCTTTGAGACCTCCAGCCACAGCACAGAGAGGAGGCACACACACACACACCAAGACCACCCAATACCCCACCTCCCCTCCATTAACTGTCTCACCAGGCCATACAATGTACACGTTGTTAAACAAATACAATAAGGTTGTTGTGGGATAACCTAAACCATGTGTCCCCTTGAGGAAATTGGCAGTAATGATCCATGGTAATGATCCATGATGTTTGAACCTAGCTGTTTGAAATCTCTCTTTCTCTTTACCAACACCGATGGTTGCCATGGATGGCAGCCATGTGTGCTTTCTTATGCTTTTGCTGTTTTTGACTTTATCCTGGTCTTTATTGTGTGGATGTGAAGCAACCACACTGTTATCCTCTTCTTTATTGTGCGGATGCAAAACAATCAGGGGAAGGACAGTGGGTGACCAGGCATGGTAAAGCGGAGTGACTGTGGATTAAAGTTACAGACAAGGCAGTGGAGTGGAAAAGACAGTGAATTAATATCTTCCAGCTTCTGACTGACTGAACACACCTGCCCCAGGTATTTAGCAGTGGATAGGGCAGGGATAGTTAGAAAACAAGCAGGGCTGCAGCTCTTGGGGACCACGGTTGGCTTCCCCTGTCCATTTTGGGAGAACCATCAGACAAAAACTATAATGAGGTGTAGTGGTAAAAGCAAACTGAATATAGTTAATAGTTATTAGCATAGTTGATAGGCCAATGTTAGTTAAGTATAATGTGAAGTATGGTCAGAGATGAACTCTCTGCTCTTTTGTGAGGGCCTCTGCAGGAACATTGGGCGTCAGGCTTCCTGTTTTTCAGTACAGGCTGCAGGGCGTTCCCAAAATAGAGAAGTGACACTAAGGTGGGGGCCCATTGGACGTCAAGACCTGGACAATTGCAGGAAGCTGGGAAATAGCCATATAGTTAGCTGCAGAGCTGACCAGAGAGAGTGTGGGTGTATGTGAGGACCTGATAAGACTGACCTGACTTCAACCTCTGCAGAGGCCCAAATCAAGGTGGTCCTGTGTCTCGCCCTTCAAAACCTTTTTATCACAATATATTGTATAATAAATGATGATTGGCACTGCAGTGATTCTCCCTGTGAATTAATCCTATACACGACAGATTGGCGTTGTCAGCTCGGTAGGAGCGAATCAGCGAGGTCCGGCGCCTGGCAGTGGCTTTTCACAAGTGGCCACTGAAAAAGGTAAGTTTCCCTTTTCATATACTGTGTTGAGTGCCGGTAGGTTTGTTTTAAGTGTAAATATAACTCCTGATTAGCTCTCCTTCAAGTACCTGCATGCATGAGAAAAAACTAATTAAATAAATAAAGTGGGAGAGAAAAAGAAACGTAAAGAGGGCTGGAGATAGAATCACCAGGACTGACTTTGGCTCTGTATATATATGACTTACTAAGACTTGAGTATATGTGTGTGATTGTGCTGTGTATGGTTGATGCTCTAAGGAGAATAATGGAAGAATACAGCCTCCTGGGATTGGACAAGATAAAATACAATTGATAGGCAATAGGATTGGATAATGAACAGCATGAAATTACTTGTTATGAGTTGTAAAGTTGCCTGGGTTGGATAAAAATATTGATAGAATTGAGGCTGGAGCAGGAGTCTGACCTGCAGGTGGGTCTGCAGCGGAATTTGGCTTACATAACTCAACTTGGATTGGAAGTTAAAAAGCTGTTATAAATTAGGATTGGCTTTGTAAACTATGTAGTAAGTTGTTGAAATTAGGAGTAACGTTTCTGCAGTGCAGGCAGACTCCTGCGACCCTGTGGTTTAGGATTGGCAGCTAAATGATTAAGTGATTAAGTTACTCCATTATTCTGAGATAAATAAAATTGAGTGTTACCGCAGGGTGGTGTGTGGGGCTGGATTAAGTCGAGATCTGATCAGCTGTGACAATCTCGCAGGGTCCACACGGTTTTTGTTGGCCAACAGTAGTGAAAAGCCCACTTACAAGCATTTGTAGAATTTTAAATAAAAGTCCGGTCTTAAAGAGTGTGTTTGAATGCAGGCCTGCGTGTGTGTGTGTGCACTGTGATAAATTTAGGGTCAGGTATGAGAGAGCTCTCTGGCTGTATATGTTGTAAATTGCTCTATGTTCTGTCACATATAAAATGTTTGCTTAAAACATTTATATTGTGTTATATTGAAGGTTTATACAAGCTAAAGATACACTGAAAATATACTGTATATACATTGTGGTAAACGGCGTAGTTTTGTTTTGGGTGTGGTTTGCTGTGTGTGTGTATGCAGTCCACTCTGTGTACGTGCGGTCAGTGTGTGTGTCTGCGTGTTCATTGTGTGTGTGTGTGAATGCGAGTATTTTAACTGTGTATGAAAAAGCATGTGCATTTTTGGGTGTGGTAAAGGAGTCTGGTGCATTGATAACTGTATATTATTATATTCCTGTTGTTTTGTTTATTGGGTTTCAGTTGTTATTATCATAAGTTCAGTGTTTGTGTAGTTTATTTTTTATGAGGTTTGTGTTTAGAGGTTTATATTCTTGCGGTTCTTTTTGCTGGTGATGTCATGGTCTGGGGAGAATGAGTTGCAGTGTGACGGCTGGTTTGTGCACAAAAAAATTGATTATTGAGTATTGGTAATTGCAGTTGTTGTAATAAACTCACCAGTGGTAAAATCCTCTCTGTCCCTGTGGCTGGCGTGTAAAAAGTAGTATATATATTTGTTCAGGGTGCGCAGTGTGGGGCGGGCCTGTTTAAGCTGTCGGAGCGGTCTGCTCTTTAGCTTGTCTTCTAGAATACTGGAAGTGGTGGCCTGCTCTAGGCTGTGGCTCCACCTTCCCCCACCCTTGGTGATTTCTGTGAGAGGTGCAGGTGTGACGCGTAGAAGAGCACAGACAGGGGAGAGCAGCTCAAATATTAAATAGTATTATAATTGTAATTGAAAGGGAGAAGTGAGTTAAAGCAGCTGAGGAAAAAAATAAAAGGCTATTTTCTTTATTCTTGCTAATTGGCACATGTATGCGTTTCTCTAGATTTATATGCACATTTATATTTACAATATATGCACATGAATGGACAGTAAGGTTTAAATCACAGGGAGGATTGAGAAAGCTAGAGCAGCAGCTCTAACATAGCAGAGTTACCTTAAGTGATTAAATTTGGCTTTGATTGTGGCCGTTTATCAGCACGTTCATATTTATCCATTTTTAAAGGTTTCATATCCCACTAAGTCCTTCATATTATTTTAATTTTGGGGTGGTGCCATTCATCCCACAGTGTATTATAGTGGTATATAAGTACATAGGTATTTTGCTACAGGCATAGAACATAACCCAGCAGGGCCATGGAGTCTGGAAAACTGAAGAGCACGTCTCCAGTGATGGTTTTAGGTAAGCAAAATCCTTTGCTCGCCGAGGAAATTGACAACTTGTCATGCAAGTGAAACTGCAGAACACAAAATCTCCTGTCACCTTGGCCACAAGATGGAACATTTGATTTTAATCAATGTTGCGAAATGGAGGTGGTTATAAAAAACCATAAGGCCAAAGAAAAGTCAGCAAAGCGTGTGCGTAAGCGTGAAAGAGAACTTGCTGTCATCCAATTGTTTATCAAAATGCAAAACTGCTGTGAGAAAAAATGGTTAAGTACGTCAGAGAAGAGCTTGAACAGAAAAAGAAGCTAGTTCGAGGAACGGATCAGCCACCGTCGTACGCCGCTCAAATGCCTGTGCGACAGCTAAGACTCAAAGGTGACTATGTGATGAAATCTGGAAAGAAGGCAATTTATCCTGTAGAAGAGCTGGAGCAGGCGGCCAGCTTTAGACAGCGGGAGAAGGGGGAGCTGCCGGATGAACTGGAGGATCTGCCCGAGGCTTATTGGAGAGGGCTGAGTCTCCCACAGGGAGAGGCCCGCAAACGTTTAAGTGGCTTGCATGAAGAAATTGTGAAAGTATTGAT
>NW_018128310.1:292098-298924 GCF_001952655.1 Monopterus albus
CTAGGTGTTCTGTAGTTCTTATAACTATGGGAGGAGGGGATTCTGTAGTGGTAAAAGCAAACTGAATATAGTTAATAGTTATTAGCATAGTTGATAGGCCAATGTTAGTTAAGTATAATATGTAGTATGGTCAGAGATGACCTCTCTGCTCTTTTGTGAGGGCCTCTGCGAGAACATTGTGCGTCAGGCTTCCTGTTTGTCAGTACAGGCTGCAGGGGGTTCCCAAAATAGAGAAGTTCAACTAGGGTGGAGGCCCATTGGACGTCAAGACCTGGACAATTGGAGGAAGTTGGGAAATAGCCATATAGTTAGCTGCAGAGCTGATCAGGGGGAGAGTGTGGGTGTATGTGAGGACCTGATAAGACTAACCTGACTGACTCCGAACCTCTGCAGAGGCCCAAATCAAGGTGATCCTATGTCTCGCCCTTCAAAACCTCTTATCACAATATGTTGTACAATAAATGATGATTGGCACTGCAGTGATTCTCCTTGTGAATTAATTCTATACACAACAAGATTGTGAGCATATTCATATGAGAAAACACCCTGCTACAAGCACATGCAAATGAGTATATGTGTTACGTCTCAGCATAGCAGGTGGACCAATGTACCAACACACACAGGAATGTAATACAAGACAATAATTTATGTAATGAACCAGGGACAGGTTACTGGGTGTAGGAGAGATGAAGCGGAAAAAATAAAAATACCATGCCACTAGGTCCCAAACACAGAATCCGAAGTCCAAAATAAAAGGAGGGGGACCAGGAAAAACAGGCACAAACAAAGTCCACACATCAAAGTCCACAGGGTGCCCTTAAAACAAAAAACAGGGCACCGCCAACCAGGAGGTGACCTGAGAGAACCCAATGCAACGGGGTGGCTGGAGTCTCAGGCTCTGGCTGCAATGAACGCCCTTGGAGCTAGGCAAGGAGGCTGCTCGGAAGGACAGCATCGGAACCAGGCAGGAAGTCAGCAAGGTCACTTGGGAGGACAGCCTTGACAAAAATATCTTGGCTTGTGTCTTCCCTGTTTAATTTATAAGTAAACATCCAGAGCAAATTTCCCCTTAAATGGGGAATGGATATAACCTCAGCCTTATGTGACACAGTTCGTGTGCTCTGTTTATGTTTAGAAAAAGGAAATGTGCACTCAGGCCATAGAAGGCGAGAACTGCGAGAAGATAAAGGGTTAGGACAGCTGCAGGAGGAGGAGAAGAAATGATGGTGCTGCAGTTGTGAGTGTGCTTTTGGACCCGGCCGGGGGGACTCTGGACTCTGACTGACTGTATCCTGTGACCAAGACTGACTGACTGTGACAATCTCCTCATTTAATACTGTATCTATTACATTGCAGGAGGAGTGATTCTGTTCTCTGTTCCCTAACTACCAGATTACCTATCTAGCTACTACCCTGTTCAGAATAATTGTAATAATAAATGATTATTTAAATTGGGATGATTTGTCTGAATTAATTAACGCCTATACAAAATTAAATCAAAGATGCACAAAAACAGAACTGATCAGCTTTAATTCCCTCAATACAGCCTGGTTGTCCATGCCTCTCCATACAGGGTCTCACCTAAACTCTGCCCCTTTTTCTTCTTTTTGTCTTTTTATCTGCAAACTGCACTACTTACAGTCTTATGCAAAAGTTTAGGCGCCCCTTGATAAATAACAGATTTTGGTGATTTTTTATTTGAACAGATGTTAACACAGTTTCTCTTGGAAATGGAAAAATTCACAATATTTTCAGCAAACAGTGATGCATAGTTACTTCTTATGCCATAAATTGAACAAAAATAAAAAATAAAAACATTATTATGGCATGGTGCAAAAGTTTGGGCACCCTACACAATCAGTACTTAGTAACACCTCCTCTGGCAGATATCACAGCTTGCAAACGCTTTTCATAGCCAGCTAAAAGTCTTTCAATTCTTATACTTGGGATCTTCTCCCATTCTTCCTTGCAAAAGGCTTCTAGTTCTGTAATATTCTGTGGTCGTCTTGCATGCACAGCTCTTTTAAGATCTACCCACAAATTTCCAATGATGTTTAAATCAGGGGACTGTGATGGCCATTCCAAAACCTTCAGCCTGCGTCTCTTGAGGTATTCCATAGTGGATTTCGAGGTATGTTTAGGATCATGTTCCTGTTGTAGAAGCCATCCTCTTTTCAGCTTCAGCTTTTTTACAGATGGTGTGATGTTTGCTTCCAGAATTTGCTGGTATTTAATGGAATCCATTCTTCCCTCCACCCGTGCAATGTTTCCTGTGCCACTGGCTGCAACACAACCCCAGAGCATGATAGATCCACCCCCATGCTTAATAGTTGGCAAGGTGTTCTTTTCATGAAATGCTGCTCCTTTTTTTCTCCAAACATGCCTTTGCTGATTGTGTCCAAAGAGTTCTATTTTAACTGCATCAGGCCACAGCACTTGTTTCCAAAACGCATCAGGCTTCTGTAGATGTCCTGTTGCATACTTCAGACGTTGGATTATATGATGGGGACGCAGGTAAGGTTTTCTTCTGCTGACTCTTCCATGAAGGCCTTGTCTGTGCAAGCATCGCTGCACAGTGGAACGGTGCACCACCACTCCTGAGTCTGCTAAATCTTCCTGCAGGATTTTTGCAGTCAAATGGGGGTTTTGATTTGTCTTTCTGACCAGCATACGAGCAGTTCTGTCCGAGAGTTTTCTTGGTCTTCCAGATCTCATCTTGACCTCCACAGTTCCCCTGATCTGCCATCTCTTAATTACATTTCTTACTGTGGAAACTGCAAGCTGACAACGCTTTGCTATCTTCTTGTAGCCTTCTCCTGCATTGTGGGCATCAATAACTTTCATTTTCAGGGTCTTACACAGCTGCTTAGAGGAACCCATGGTTGCTGGGTGTCCGCAAGTGTGTGCACAAGGTTTGAAGAGTCAAAGTATTTGTACAGCTTTGAAATTGGCATTTACCAATGACAGCTGTTGCTGTGCATCAGATCTAACGAGCTGATTAAGGTCTGAAACCTTGTGAGAGACTTTGAGACTCTGGAACTCTTAGGGTGCCCAAACTTTTGCACCATGCCATAATAATGTTTTTATTTTTTATTTTTGTTCAATTTATGGCATAAGAAGTAACTATGCATCACTGTTTGCTGAAAATATTGTGCATTTTTTCAATTTCCAAGAGAAACTGTGTTAACATCTGTTCAAATAAAAAATCACCAAAATCTGTTATTTATCAAGGGGTGCCTAAACTTTTGCATAAGACTGTAAAGTATAAACAGTTCAAGATATTGTTGTCCATGTTTGTTTTGGTACAAGAACATCTGGCAAATTGTGGGATTTGCAGGATATTCTAGTGCCACTGTTGCAACTGGGCACTTGTTCAGTGTGTTTTCCACAGTGTTTACTCAGTTGTAAGGTGTGTGCTCCTTACTGACAAGCACTAAAAGTCTGCTTAGTTGGTATAGCTACAGTTGGTTACTTTTCAGTGACAGTTAAGTGTTTCTAGCAGTTGCAAAATTAAGTCCTCAACAGTTTGCCCATCTCTGGTGTTTCACTCAACAACATAACCACAGCTACTTAAACTTAATTTAAATTGATCAGCTGGTAGTGCCTCTGGAGTTTAACAAAGGATTCATCTTAAATAAAACTTGCTTTTGGCTTTGCTACAAAAGTTTCTTTTGTTCTCAACTTTCTCTAGACTTAGTGTTTTAAGTTTTGGCGTGTGTTTACTTTAGGTCTCTTCCTATCGGTTTACAAAATAAATGCAGAATCAACTTGCATTACTAAACAAAAAGAAAAATTTAACATAAAAAAAAAAACGTAGATGAAAGACACACCCCGAGGAGTTTATTTTAAAATAAAGTGCAAACAATTCTATTGTACTACAAGTTCTGCCGAATGAGTAATGCCACTATCACTGCAACTCAGATGTTTGAGAAACATCAGAAGGACAACTTAAAGGGTTGCATGAACGCTCTGAATAGTCAGATTACTCCTACAGATACGTCGACTGTAACTGTGTTCTCTTTTTTTCTTTCTGAACGAACGAACAAATTCACTGAACACACTAAATTGAACTGAACTTAGTGACTCACATAGGCATATGCCAGCCAGAGCAGAGACTTTGTCTGATTGGCTCAGGTATCCACAGGCCCAGTCATCTGACTGGTTGAGATTCTAATGGCTATGGTTTCTGATTGGTTCTTCGAAGGCAGAGTGTAGAAAGGTTCATGCCCAATTCTTCAACCATGGGTGTATGCTTTAAACAGTTTTAAGCAATGCATAGTCTGACATGAAACTCACATGGGGATCATTCTGTGGGAAGAAAGGAACAGTTAACTTTAAAACTTTTTAACTTTGAGAATAAAAGCCAAAAGCAATCAGTTATCAGCACACAATCATTAGAATAAAGAAACCAAAAGACCCGAATTTCTTATGTAACTTTTTGAGCAGTACTGAGAGTTAGGATGTCAAGATTAACATAGGTTTCTAGTAATAGTTGATTTGTCAAGCATCTTCTTGTGTGGAGATAAGGGAAGGTCCCTTTGCATTCCTGTGTTTTGTTACCCTGTAAACTGATCAGATAAGAGGGAACCAAAGGGATTTGTTTAAATTAATTGAAACATATTGTCTAAGGTCAGAGGTGTGAGTCTGAGATGTGCATTCTAATGCAGTAAAGTCACAAGAGAGGGGGTTTGAGGTCACTGAAGACAGACTCTGATAAGGAGGGACGCTGTGGCTCACGAGGCAGAGTGTGTCATCTCCTAACTGGTTGGTGGTTTGATTCGGAGCTTCTCCATTACACATCAAAGTGCCCTTGAGCAAAACACTGAATCCCCAGTTGCTCCTGGTGGTGACACCGGTACATGATGTGTGAGTGCTTGGGAGTGTGAAAGGGCCTTGAGTATGCTGCAATGCATAGATAAGCACCATACAAGTACAGGACCATTTACCATAAGGAGAGAGTTTAGAGAGCAGTTTGCATGTAGCAGTCTTCCGGCTGGCTCTCAATGCCTACAGTCTAAGTCTAATGTATTAATTATGACTATTCTGAGTCCCTTGGAATAAATATTGCTTCCAAAATGTCTGCTTTGGATTCATGGACCCTATACACATAAAAAACATTCAAAACAAAAGTGTGTTGGTAACCTTGGAGATGGCCATATGGAGAGCTATCTGAACTGAACGAGGTGCTGCTCAAAGACAGTGTGCGCGCTGCACTCACTCTAAGCTGTGCAGGGGTCACGTAATTATGAGAAAATACAGTATGTTATATTGACAAAATACAGTATGATGTAATAATATAAAAATGATTCATCATGAAAGTATCTTTTAAAAACAAGCAAAGTTTCTTGTTATAATGAGAAAAAAGTTCTCATTAAAACAAGATTTACACCACCATAGGCAGTTGTGCATGCTATGAAATATAATCCTGCAGGCACCACTGATATTGAATGTAGACAACTCCTGCATCACTTTGCAGACTTGGATGTTTTTTGTTTTTTGCAGGTAAACAGCTGAGCTGCTGTACAATGTTTCACTTTGCACAGTGAAACCAGGAGGAACAAAACAGTTGTGGTCAAGATGGGCACAGTGCCGCTACTGGGGATTAATAAATTTTAAGATGAACATTTGAGTGCAAAGCACCATCATGTGTGTTTAATTTTGATGTTTGAGCCCTTAAAAACCAAAGGGTTTTTGAGTTGTTTATTTCACCCACTTTTAAAGCTCTGTGGCAACTGTAATTGCCCACACAATCAAATGTGAATAAGTAGCCATTTGTCACAGGGTGAATGTTGTAGCCATAACTAGGGTGTAATCTCCACGAGAATATGAAAAACAAACTCTTGTCCTTCCACCTCCCCCCCAGTATTTGTCATGACCAGTCATCAAATGCCTCATAAATCCATAAGGAAATAGATGTTCTCTGCTCCAGTGTTAAACCGACTCCACAATGTACTGATTGTTCACTGAGCTCCCCCTGCTTCATGGTGGTTTACATGTCAACCAGTAACAGTGAACACATCAGCTGTGCGTGGGGCACACAACCGGTCAGCATGTGCCAAAGTTTGATTTGATGTTGTACCACACCTTAAATTTTATTGATCATAACTTAGAGCATTCAATTTTGCAGGACATATACTTTACTAATAATTGGATCTTCAAGCATTCACAATAATGCAGCGTTATGAATTCCAACTAGATTATGCCAGTAGGGATGTTCTTTTAAAAAAAGGTGGTGGAACATCATTCCAGTCTGTTCCGGCTACACTACACCAATGGCTAATATGTCTCTTTTGCTTTGTCAGTATCACATTATTAGTAATATGTTCCCAGCCAGTGTATTTTTTCTGCCAAAATATCAGATCTTCCAGCACACATCTCTCAAAGGTCTTTGTTAAGAGACAGCAAAACTGAAAAATGGAAGGGTGAAGTCAAGCTCAAGCCACTTGAGAGACAAAGCTGCACTTTATGCCTTCACTGCCCTCCCCACTTGCTTCTCTGACTGACCAAGTAGGCTATAAACTAGTAATCTGTACTTTAACCATGCACACACCTTCTTCTGAGCATTGTCTAAGAATGTCCAGTACATGAACTTCTATTGTATTGACAATATAATTTTACAAAGTCCACATAACTGTGAGGTTATGACATCAGCTGAGTGATATATCAGATTTCAAATGAATGTTCACAAAGTTATCCTCTTCATCCTAGCATACTTTGCTATTTATTATTTTTTAATGTAATTTAATGTAAGCATATTAACCATGTTTCATAGATTTTTGACAAGAAATGTGAAACCCAGTGTAAAAGCTAAGAATTATTTATCTGG
>NW_018128310.1:299573-301134 GCF_001952655.1 Monopterus albus
CGTCAGAAACAGATCAAGCTTCTGTACACAAGACAGCGGAGTCCAGGATGTTGTCATTTAGCCATGTCTCCCTAAAGACCATCAGGGGTGATGGACCCTCTGATTGAAAACCCCAGCTTTAGGTAGGAGCAACATCGCCCCTGGTAAAATGTTGGCTGTGGTGATGTATTGCCATAATAGAAACAGCTGTCTGTGGAGATTAGGTTGCATTTCATGCACTAGAGGAAACAGACCTGAAGCATAAAACAATGTGGGGCTCCAGTGGTGATGTGCACTCACATCCATGTGTCAGAGACACATTTGATGTAATGGAGTTCTAGCTGGTGCATGAAAAATGCATCTAAAACATGTTCTATTTGAAAATACCTTAACTGCACATGTGCATATGACTCACAGTGTTGGTGCTTGATTAAGTGAATGGTTGGATACATTTTTTTGTTGTGGAGGCTTCATATTGGACTGCTGTTTTTTTCCACATGTATTTGTTTATGACATTCTCCTAAATAACACTCTCTGACTCACTGTGGCAGTCAGTATGTTGAAAATGAAAAAAAAAACAGTAGTAGTGGGCTAATAAGTCTTAGACAATTAAAACCATGTTGACAACAAAACCACATGCCCTTGGCTGGCTGATTCATCCAAATCAACACTTCAAACAGCTGTCAGTCATTTGATAGCAACGACTGGTTTTGGGTGCGCATCAAACTGCAATATTAAATCCACTAATGCTGCCACTTATGAGGTTATTGGCTGAATAATCCGGCATTCATCAATGGTACAGTCTGGGCTTGAAATAAAAATTCAAATGAGAGATAGAGATTTTGTTTCATACTGTTAGTGAGAATATTGGCTTTTAGTTGTCTATACAACAAGCTCTGCTTTATTGCCTGAAAAATACCAGGATATAACTGGTATTTCCCCTCTTCAGACTGCTTTTTAATTTATTAACTGGGTGGCAGTCTGTTATCTAGTCAATAACCAGATGACCTAAATATCAAAGTTCAAGTTCAAAGTTCAAAGTGTTTATTTGTCATATGCACAGTTAGGAAACGTGTTTCTCTGTACAATGAAATTCTTACTTTGCTGTCCACATGAATGCCACAAAATACTAATGAAATATGAAGTAGATAAATAAATAACACAAAATCTAAGGCACTTTAAGCAGCGCATATCAAATCAAATTTTATTTGTATAGCGCCAAATCACAACAAAGGTCATCTCAGGACACTTTACAAAGTAAGGTCTAGACCTTACTGTTATCACTATTATTACATAGGGAAAACCCAACTAATCCCCCTTGAGCAAGCACTTGGTGACAGTGGGGAGGAAAAACTCCCTTTAACGGAAGAAACCTCCGACAGACCCCGGCTCTTGGTGGGCGGCCTTCTGCCTCGACCGGTTGGGGTGAGTGGATAGAGGAGAGACAAAAGAAGAAAAGCAACAAGACACAACAATCAAACACTGATCAGGTCGATGTGGCTGGTGACTGCTCGTCAGAGACATAGAGCTCCAGGGCCAGGGCAACCTGCAGAAAGGTACAGGGAGAGAGAGAGGACACACT
>NW_018128310.1:302164-305236 GCF_001952655.1 Monopterus albus
CCCCCTATAGGTGCCTTTGCCCCCGCCAGTGATGCAACCTATCACTGCGGTGTCATCTGCGAACTTCAGGATGATGTTGTCTTTGTGGGAGGCGATGTCATGACAAAAATCAATTCACAGGGAGAATCACTGCAGTGCTAATCATCATTTATTGAACAATATTGTATGATAATGATTGAGAGGGCAAGCAACAGGATCACCTGTCAGGTTTGGGCCTCTGCAGAGTAAGTCAGGTTGTAAGTCAGCAGGTCTAGTCTTCTCCTCCAGTCCTCACACACACCCCTGATCAGCTTTGCAGCTAACTATATGGCCATTTCCCAACTTCCCGTAATTGTCCAGATCTTGACGTCCAACCGGGCCCCCACCCTGGTTACACTTCTCTATTTTATTATTGGCGACAGTGGGGAGGAAAAACACCTTTACTCAGAAAAATCTCCTACTCATAACTCTGCAATAATTTGCTGAAATAAAATGAAAATGATTAAATGAAAACACTCAGTAACAGGAATTTTTGGCTAATAAATGTGTAAAAATGATTATATGTAATTGATTCATCTGTAATTTGAATATATGAAGATGTGATGTGATGCCATCCATCGTCCGTCATCAGCTCATCCTCCTGCAGTGTCACTCAGCGGCCACCTGGTAGAGCTCTTCTCCATCTTCTCCTCTGATGTCCAGCCAATCCATTTCAAGCTCTGTTGCAGCCTGATTCTGCTTCACTTCCTGCACCATCATTACCATTTGCAGTGTTTTCCTCTCCACTGCTGTAAGTATCACTGACCTCATCACAGGGAGGCAGCAACACAGGACAAAGCTCTCATAGCCACTCCTCCCATAAAGACAATTATCACTAATCTAACCAGCCCCCGTTTCCACCCGCTGGTGGTATTCACTAACCAGTTTATCCAGCCCATGTTAATATCCTTACCAGCATTATCCATTACTTCAGACTTCAAATCCCTAAGCTTTCTCATAGCCTCTATGAAAGCTCCCTCAGGAGCTGTATGTCCTGGTACATACAGTATTGTTCAAAATAATAGCAGTACAATGTGACTAACCAGAATAATCCAGGTTTTTAGTATATTTTTTATTGCTACATGGCAAACAAGTTACCAGTAGGTGCAGTAGATTCTCAGAAAGCAAACAAGACCCAGCATTCATGATATGCACGCTCTTAAGGCTGTGAAATTGGGCAATTAGTTGAAAGGGGTGTGTTAAAAAAAATAGCAGTGTCTGCCGTTGACTGTACAAACACAAAACTATGTTGTACAAACGTTTTTGTTTCTAGGATTTAGCAATCCTGTGAATCACTAAACTAATATTTAGTTGTATGACCACAGTTTGTTATAACTGCTTCACATCTGTGTGGCATGGAGTCAACCAACTTGTGGCACCTTTCAGCTGTTATTACACTCCATGATTCTTTAACAACATTCCACAATTCATTTACATTTCTTGGTTTTGCTTCAGAAACAGCATTTTTGATATCACCCCACAAGTTCTCGATTGGATTAAGGTCCGGGGATTGGGCTGGCCACTCCATAACATTAATTTTGTTGGTTTGGAACCAAGACTTTGCTCGTTTACTAGTGTGTTTGGGGTCATTGTCTTGTTGAAACAACCATTTCAAGGGCATGTCCTCTTCAGCATAAGGCAACATGACCTCTTCAAGTATTTTGACATATGCAAACTGATCCATGATCCCTGGTATGCGATAAATAGGCCCAACACCATAGTAGGAGAAACATGCCCATATCATGATGCTTGCACCACCATGCTTCACTGTCTTCACTGTGTACTGTGGCTTGAATTCAGAGTTTGGGGGTCGTCTCACAAACTGTCTGTGGCCCTTGGACCCAAAAAGAACAATTTTACTCTCATCAGTCCACAAAATGTTCCTCCATTTCTCTTTAGGCCAGTTGATGTGTTCTTTGGCAAATTGTAACCTCTTCTGCACGTGCCTTTTTTTTAACAGAGGGACTTTGCGGGGGATTCTTGAAAATAGATTAGCTTCACACAGACGTCTTCTAACTGTCACAGTACTTACAGGTAACTCCAGACTGTCTTTGATCATCCTGGAGCTGATCATTGGCTGGGCCTTTGCCATTCTGGTTATTCTTCGATCCATTTTGATGGTTGTCTTCCGTTTTCTTCCACGTCTCTCTGGTTTTGCTCTCCATTTTAAGGCATTGGAGATCATTTTAGCTGAACAGCCTATAATTTTTTGCACCTCTTTATAGGTTTTCCCCTCTCCAATCAACTTTTTAATCAAAGTACGCTGTTCTTCTGAACAATGTCTTGAACGACCCATTTTCCTCAGGCTTTCAAATGCATGTTCAACAAGTGCTGGCTTCATCCTTAAATAGGGGCCACCTGATTCACACCTGTTATTTCACAAAATTGATGACCTCACTGATTGAATGCCACACTGCTATTTTTTTAACACACCCCTTTCAACTAATTGCCCAATTGCACAGCCTTAAGAGCGTGCATATCATGAATGCTGGGTCTTGTTTGCTTTCTGAGAATCTACTGCACCTACTGGTAACTTGTTTGCCATGTAGCAATAAAAAATATACTAAAAACCTGGATTATTCTGGTTAGTCACATTGTACTGCTATTATTGTGAGCAATACTGTAGGTTGTGCTGCTTGTTGTGTGAGTGGTGTTGTTTTACCTGGATTGTTAGTTGCACAAATCATACATGACTGACAATATTTCTGAGCATAGGTAGAGAACCCTTTTGTGAACCAGTGCTGTGTTATGATGCCTAATATTCCCCCTTTGGACACATGGTCAAGACTGTGTGCGAGTTTGGTGTAGTGATGAAAGAAGTGTTTCGGCAGGCAGGGGTTGCCGTCAGGGCCCCACCAGATGTTATCTGTAACAGCAGCTCCACAGGAGCACCATAGCTGTTTCTCTGGAGGAGTAGCAAAAGACTGTAGTGCAAGGAGAGATCTGGGTACAGACACAGGAGTACAAACAAACAAGGCATGTGTAGGTGGAGGAGAGAGTGCTGCCTCCTTTGCAGCTGCATCTGCTTGGGAGTTACCTTGAGAGACAGAATCG
>NW_018128310.1:315929-330361 GCF_001952655.1 Monopterus albus
ACATCTAATTCTCTGCATCGCTGGACATTAGTCTTCCCTTCTGCTCTGAAGTTGGCCACCAGTTGGTGTGATGGTGAGCCCAGAAAGGATAGACACTCAGTCTTGCACCACAGTCGAGGGTTTAAGCCAGTCTTCGAGACCTCACGACTACACTCCTGCCAACTGAACACTGTGTTTAGCACAAAGAATCTTTCTGACCTAGCCTTGGTACAGATGTAACAATCTTCCTTCCCATTGAGCCGTCCTGCAAATTGAACCCATCGGTACCAACTATTCTGTTCCAGGATGTCACTAAGATCTCGCTCTTCCTCCACTGCATAATCTTCCCACTGATCAACTGGCACTCCTTTTACTCCTGGCCTAAAGCCATCAGCCCAGTCTGCCACTGTCTTGCACACCCAATCTAACCTACTGCTATTGGAGTTTCCACTCGTTCCTTCAGGCTCAACACTCCTCACAGCAGTTTTCCTGTTGTGTGGTACAGTCTCTTTATCGGCTGACATTGTCCTTCTTGTTGTAGCAATCACTTCAGCTGGCTTCACAGTCATTTCCTCCTGGTTCGAGGCTGGTTTTGCAGTTACAGCCAAAGTCCTTGCAACAATTGATCTGCTGTCTTGTACTGGTCCACTCAGGGGGTGCAGGACTACAGATTCTTCAGTTGCCCTTTGCATTCTGTTGGTGACCTTAGTCCATGTGACATTATATGTCTCATTGAGCTGTCCCAATGGTGGCTTAAATCCTACTCTAACCACCCAAACATCTTGCCAATTAACTTCTCTTTCTCTCACTCTAATGGAACACTGATCTTCTCCCCAAGAGTTTGGAGGTCTGCTTGCCCACCATCCAGAAAGCCACTCGATTCCACAAATATGTCTTCCAGGCATTTGGTCTGAATACACAAAGAGGCTAAAAGTGTCTGTGTTCGGAGTCCAGGGTTGCTTAGACACATGCACAACCCAAGTGTCATGCTCCGGATATCTCCAATCATTGTCGTTCGATATCCACTCTTACGCCCCTGGCCATTCCCTAGGTGCGACCCTTCTGCTTCTTACCACAGCTCCAGCATCCCTCCCTTGCTCTCCCTCCTCTGGAGAGTCAAAGAAGTGGAAGCACAGCTGGGTCATGGCCAATATCGCTGTGAGGAGGAGTATCAAACTTAGTCCCCTCCTCAGACACTGGCTGCTGCCCCAGGTGATGTTCATTTTCTTCTTTTGGCACCACTCCTGCCTCAGAGTTGTCTGTGTTCTCCGGGGCCTTCACACAGTGGTTTAGATGATACCACGTAGGCAAACCTTTCACTTGTACTGCACGGGCAGTTGCACTGACCACCTTGTATGGACCTTCACTTCGAGGAAAGTCCCACTTTCTCCTGAATACTTTAACATACACCAAGCCTCCTGGTTTCACTTTGGGCTTTTCGTCCTCCTGGACCTCTCTAGCCTGTAGGGCAAACACAAGGGCAGAGTCATCTGCTTCACATATGACTTCATGTCATTTGTCAGAATGTCCAAAGATGGACCCTTCACAGCTCTGTACGCTGGTGAAGGCATTGGTCTGCCAAGCAAAGCCTCATGCGGTGTTAGCCCCAGCATTCTGTGCGCTTGCTCTGAATGCCATGAGCGCTAGCAGCAAAGCATCTACCCAGGTTAACCCAGTGCTCATGCAAATCTTAAGCAGTTTATTTTTCAGGATCCCATTACATCTTTCAACATCAGACTGTGAGGTTGGACAATACACACTACCATAACGTTGCTTGATTCCTAGCTTTTGCAGAACACACCTCACTGTTTTGCCTACAAACTCCTTCCCATTATCTGAACTGAGCTTAATGGGCAAACCAAACCTTGGAAAAACTTCTTTGCACAGGAACTTAGCCACTGTCTCTGCATTCTTGTGTTTACCAATCTATAACCACTAGCATGTATCTTTTGCCCTGCACCGGTCTGACCATGTCCACAAAATCCATAGTCAGGTGCATGGAGTAAAAGCATTTGTCTCTAGACAGCATTTTGAGATGCTTATTCATGCTTTCATTACTTTCCGTTTGGACTATTGTAACTCATTGTACCTTGGGGTCGGTGAGTCTTCTATCACTCGCCTCCAGATGGTCCAAAATGCAGCAGCGCGTCTTTTAACAGGTACAAGGAAATATGAACATATCTCTTCAGTTTTGGCCTCCCTACACTGGTTACCTGTCCATTTTCGGGTCCATTACAAAATTTTACTCTTTGTTTTTAAATCCCTTCATGTCTCTGCACCATCCTACTTAACTGATTTGCTTCATTGGCATACACCCACACGCTCTCTGAGGTCAGCAAATCAGTTTCTCTTGAGTGTCCCAAGAACGAAGCGTAAGCTTAGAGGCGATTGAGCCTTTGCAGTTGCTGGTCCTAAACTCTGGAATGATTTACTGCTGTCCATTAGACAAGCCTCTACCCTGTCTGTTTTTAAGTCTTTTTTAAAAACTCATTTATTTTCCCTGGCATTTTGATATTTTATTTTTGTGTTGATTTAGTAATTTATTATATTGGTTATATTTTATATTGTTGCTTGTGGGTTTATAATATATACTGTTTTATTGCAGTGTACAGTACTTTGATCCACTTTGGTTGTTTTTAGTGCTTTATGTTGGTATAGTATGGTACTCAGCACAAACGCACATGTCCACCACTCAGAACCTGTGCTGTATAATGCCATGCTACTTCCTGCTGCCCTGCATTGTCACTCTGTGCAAGTGTGCGTGTGTAAATCACTAGTGCATTATTTGTAGGTGACACATTCTTTAGATCAGGTGGTGGCACGTTTTCCTCATATGTCAGAATTGAAAGAAGCTGGATTGCTGAACAATTATTGCATCATCAGGTATTTCCACACAGAACTGCTTTCAACACAAGATATCATTAGATTTTTTTCATAGTCCCAGGATGCTGTACAAGAAATTTCTTACATCTTGCCTGTAAAGCAAAAGCTGCATGCATCAAGCAGTTGCCTGTGATTTCTCACTGCAGGAAAGGAAGCACCTTAGAGCCTGAAAGGTTTCATGCAGACAGACCCCACGCAGCGTTAGAAGATGAACAGTTGGTGGTGAGGAGGGTAAAGCAATTCCAGCTCACAGTGTAAAACTGGCCATGGTTTACCCCTCATTTCTACCATGGCAAATCCTGCTTTGAGAGTCTCTCCCTCTCTAAAGCATGATCCATCAATGAACAATGTCACATCTACAGCCTCTAAAGGCACAGCACTCAAGTCAAAGCATAATCTGACGTATCTTTCTGCCTCAGCCCCACAATCATGTGGTTCTCCCTCAAAGGGCAGTGGAATAGAATCTGCTGGATTCTTCACTTTGCAAACATGCAATGTCACATCCGGGTACTCAAGAAGTCCATGATAGTCACTGAGATGTTGTGTCGTTAACACAAACTTACCTCTCTCTATCAAGTTCACCAATGTGTGATGAGACAGAATCTCCACAGGATAGCCCATTGTCAGGGCTGATGCTTTCTCATGCATCAAGTGTGCGGCAGCCAATTGATAGTAGCAAGGTGGCAGCCCCAGCTCAATTAGAGTTAAAGCCACAGAATAATATGCTATAGGCTGCGCATGAGAACCCACTTCTGTCTTCTGGGTCAGCACCCCACAGGCGTGGTTCTGTCGACATGACACATACAACAAAAATGGTTTCTCATAGTCGGGGAGAACAACAGCAGGTGCCTGCTGCAGTAATGATTTGATTGTCTCAAATGCCATATTTCCTTCAGAAGTCCATGTCAAATTCCCCTGGAGATTTCCCACACCTCCTGCTTTAACCATATCTCTCAATGGTTGAACAATAGTGGAATATCCATCAATCCACTCTGCACTGTAGCCGGTCATTCCCAGAAATGTCATCATGTCCTTCACTGTTGTGGGCCTAGGTGCTTGAGACACCGCTTATTTGGGACACCGCTTGCAAGTGTGATGGGGACACAGCTCGTGTCCCTTCTGGGATCAGTCTACCCAAATACTCCACTTGATTCTGACAATACTGTATTTTGTCTAGAGAAGCTTTATGTCCTCTCTCAGCTAACATTGTCATCAAGGTCATGGAGTCTTGTCGCACGTTTCAAAATCTGGCGTGCACAAAATGATATCATTAACGTACTGGAGGACAGTGCTCGAGATCTTACCTGCCAAGTCCTCCATGTCCTCTTTCAGGACTTTGTTGAACACGTGTGGGCTATGTTTAAGCCCATCGGAACTCGTGTATAGGTATAAGAGTGTCCCCTATACGTGAATGCAAAAAGGTGCCGACTGTTCCTGCTTAGCGGCACACTGAAGTACGCAGAACACGAGTCAACCACCGTGAACCACTTGGTGTCCGATGGAACATTTGACAACAGAGTATGTGGATTTGGAACTTCAGATTGAAAATCTTCCATGACCTCATTTAGGACTCGCAGGTCATGCACTAGTCTATACTTGCTTTTGTCAGTTTTCCTCACCGGCAAAATTGGTGTGTTGCTGCATGGATTCAGTTCAGCCACCAGCACACCTGCTTCCAGCAGGCCTCATATCTTCTGCTCAATGCCTGCCTCTGCCTCAGGTTTCAGTGGATATTGCGGTCTCCACGGAGGTCTGCAAACTGGTCTCAACCTTACCTCCACGGGTTGTGCAGACTTAATGAATCCTACATCAGTGTCATGTTTTGACCATAACTCTGCTGGCACTCTGGCCACCATTTCTTTTTTAACATCTGAATGTTGATGACAGAACAGAGGTTGGCAGGGGAGCCAAATGACCTGAGGATGAGTCCAGCCTGAAGCGGAGATGAATATCTTAATAAAAGATCCATCTTCACTCAGCCAAATGTTTTTGTTGTCTGTTGGGGCAAATTTGGCTTCTTTTGACTTTACAATCATTGGACCCAAGTGTTTTGGCTCATAACCTGGGTTTACCAAAAGTGTAACATGTGGGACACTGTTTTTTTATTTTGAATTTATGGTCCAGATACAGACCTCTCTCTACTACCATTGCAGCTCCTTGCATGCCGAGCACAATGGAAGAAGACTGTATTTGAACCCTCTCTGGCTGGTCCTTAAGCCAAATGCCTGGCTTTGCTGTGGATCCAGACTTATAGTATTGGACAGTGCAGTGAGGATGACAGGCGGGGGACAAAGCTTCTGGCATATTGGCTTTAATGAAGTCCATCCATGTTTTAGCTGGCTCCATAAAGGTGTCACTCAAATCGCCGAGCCAGTAACCACCGCCTCAGATTTTCTCACAGTCATTTGGCTCTGTGCAGTGTTGACAAGCACTCCAGCCGGAGTGCACCGAATGTCACAGACAAAGCATCTTGTCCAAGCAATTTCACAGGAGTCTGATCTGATATTAACACGGGCAGTTCAACAGTTCTTCCCTGAAATTGCAGAGGAACAGGGTGTGAAATGGGAATCAGTTGTTTCATCCCTGAGAATCCGATGATCCATACATATTGTCCAGACCTTGGGAGGTGATTAGCGTCAGAATGACTCACACAGGTGTAAGCAGCACCTGAATCTGCCATCATTTTAATGGTCCTGCCAGCCACAGGTTCCTCGTCAGGGCTTGAAACTGAACTCACTTGTGTTTTTGTTGTAAGTGGTAACACACCCTCCCAGATTCCCCTGTTGATTCTCAGGGCCTCCCTAGTACCCGAGGGGCCCACACCCCGGGTTCACCGGCCCCCTGGGCTTGGGGTTTCCCTGCTGTTCCTGGGCCTGTCTGTTGCGTGACCACTCTGGGCATCTCGCTTGCCCATGGCCTTGTCGCCCACATTGGAAACATCTTATTCAGGCACCCCGTCCGTTTCCTCTGCCCGCAAAGAACCCTCTCGTTCACTGAGGGTAGCCCTTCCACCCCTCAGGTTGCAGATAGATTATCTGAGGGGTGGCCGGAGCCCCAGGAGCCGCAGCTGGAGGTGGAGGGGGTCTTTCTGGCTCCACCGGAGCCACAACAGCCTGCACCTTTTTCTTCCCTTCCGCCAGCTGCTGGTGCGTCAATTTTCTCACTGCCTCCTCATCTGCTTGCTTTTGGCGAGATGCACTGGCATGTGCGTTTGTCACAGCATCCACCACATAGTCAGTAAACTGTTCAAATGGCATGTTATACAGTCCCACAGCATCACTCAACCTACTCTGAGCAGCCTGGGGCAATCCGCTGACAATTCTTTCTGAGAGCCTGTTGGTGAAAAATATCTTCTTCAGGCATTGCACCAGTCTGTCTTATCCACTCCTTTCGAGTGAGGTGCACATAAGCCTGCGGGCTCTCATCATCCTTAATCAGAGTTGCCACAATGCTGTCAGGTTGGACTCTAGTTGGAAACCGCAGTCTCAACGCTGTCCACAATGTGTTGCGATGCCGGTTGAAAATGTCACCGTCATGGGCTTGTGTTCCTGCAAACTCATCCAATTGAGCTGCTCTCAGGGTCTCCTCCATTTCCTGTTTGCCCAGGATTTTTCCCAAAAGAGCCTTAATATCTCCCATTGCCAAAATTGTGGCAATAGTTTCTTCCTCAAATGCAGCTATCCACTTTCCAGGCCCATCTTGGAGACAAGGGAGGCGCTGCACCAATTCTAACTCCATTGTAGGCCAGGGCACTTATTGTAGCTGTGCCCCTTTTGCCAAAAGTGGGTATGATGAAGCATCTGCAGCTCCATTTGGATGTCTTGATTCTCCACTGGTGTTAAGTGTGATTACTGCATCCACATTCTCCCTCTGATGAAGAATGATCCCCTCTGCGAGCTTGAGGTCATGACTGAACTCCTTTTTTCCTCATTGTAACATGAGGTTTAGCTCCTCCATGATCATATCTCTCTTCCTCCTCTTCCTCACTTCTTCTAGGAGTAGACACCTTACTGGCCACAATCAGAGGGTTGAGGGAGTATTCTCTTGACTCAAAGAGGTCAAAGGCCTCTTCTTCTCTAGCCTTTGCCCCGTCGCCCATCTCACCACACTGCTTGCCCTCCTCTTTTTCAGCATCTGTCAATATTTTCACAGTTTGTTCATGCAAACCACTTAAACATTTGTGGGCCTCTCCCTGTGGGAGACTCAGCCCTCGCCAATACGCCTCAGGCAGATCCTCTAGCTCATCCGGCAGCTCCCCCTTCTCCCGCTGTCCAAAGCTGGCCGCCTGCTCCAGCATTTCTACTGGATAAATTGACTTCTTCTCAGATTTCATCACATAGTCACCTCTGAGTCTTAGCTGTCGCACAGGCATTTGGGCAGTGTACAGTGGTGGCTGATCTGTTCCCTGAACCAGCTTCTTTTTCTGTTCAAGCTGTTCTTTGACCGTCTTCTCTCGCAGTAGTTTTGCATGATTGATAAACAATTGGATGACAGCAAGTTCTCTTTCGCGCTTACACACACGCTTTGCAGACTTATCTTTGGCCTTATGGTTTTTTATAACCACTTCCATTTCGCAACATTGATTGAGATCAAATGTTCCGTCTTGTGGCCAGGGTGACAGGAGATTTCACGTTCTGCTGTTCCACATTTGTGACAAGTTGGTAATTTCCTTGGCAAGTGTTACACCCCTGTCAACAGGGGCGAAAGAATCACGACAGTGATTTTGTGGTGTTTCTCTCATGCAATGCTTTATTGCAATGACTTTCTGTAAACCATACTCATTAACATTACAGACTGCTTAAGTGAAAATGCCATATATGGAATACTTTTCCTTCTATACAAAAATAATAAAATAAGATAAGAAAATGTATTGTGCAACAGAGCAATACAACGTTCCCTCGCTTCACAATAGTCTCTCATGCATATAGCATGTCCTGTGTAAACACCAAAATGGCGGAGTGCAAATTTACTCGAGGCACAAATACCGCACGTCTTCACTACCTAGTCGAATAATGTTAAAGCTGAACTTTATTCTAAACTAACATAGAACAAACACTACTGTTTTCCTACAATGTACTCGGTGTAACCATTATTTATAGTCACTTTTACCTGTCAACAGGGGCGAAAGAATCATGACAGTGATTTTGTGGTGTTTCTCTCATGCAATGCTTTATTGCAATGAGGCAACACAGCGCGCCCCCTAGCAGTGTGTGAAGACGAAACCAATCGATCCCCAGGCGAGAGGATGTAAGGCTTACCAATTGGTTACCGATAACACAATGTTAATGCCACTTGAAACCCACACATCTTAACCAACTTTTCCCCTCCCCGTCTTTAAGTGAAATCACATAGTGAAATAACACATCTTATAGAAACAGTGCTGTTTATATTTATACCTATCACACTCTATCACATGAGCAAAGGGTTTTGCTTACCAAAAACGTAGATTGTTTATATTGTTAATATAATAATAAACGTGAATCCACTGTGTTGAAATTTTTAACTCCCCATAATGCTAAATCAATGGGAGCCCTGAGCCCTAGCACTCGTTTCAGTGCTGTGGTGGCGATCTCAGGGTATTCTGTCATGACTTTAATCTAGAACACCGACAGAGTTGTTGTCTCGAACATACTTTTAAGGCCGCCGTCATTTGCGATCTCCAGCAGCTGATCTTCTTGCACAGACATGCTGGATTCACCTGGTTTGTTGACAAATGGGTTGCGGATCCATTCCTTGGCAGTTTGTGGGTCCTTTGTGGTTGGGAAGTAGTGCTCGAACTCTTTTATAAGCAAAGACAGGTGATCGTGCACCAGCTGGGAGAATGAAGGCTCAGGCTCAGTCTCACCCAAAATCCCCGCTAATGTTTGAAACATGTCCAAAATTCCTCTGTTGACACGCCGTCCCCACAAATCCAGTTTGGCTTTAAATGCAGCTACTTTATCTGCCAACTTGAAGACAGTTGTCATTTTCCCCTGAAGTGACAGATTGAGTTCATTGAGCAGGCTTAATATGTCGCACAAGTAAGCCAGTTTTGGCGCTCAAGTGACCGAGATGTAACCGAGAGAATGCGGTCATTTTTCAAAATAAAAGATCGTTCAGACTCAGATAATAAATAAAATGGAAATAATTAATGATTTCTTGTGCGGCCCGGTACCAATTGATCCACGGACCGATACCGATCCGCGGCCCGGGGGTTGGGGACCACTGATCTAGAGCACACCTCCCATACAGAGTTATCATCTGCTGGCTGCATTATGGGCTGGCTCATTCTGTCAGGTTCAGGATTAGGGGAGGACACAAATGCAGACATGAACTGATGTTAGGTTTCTAGTCAAGTTTAATATAATTGAGGGGGAATATAAGGGCTGAGACATCCAGACAATGGGTATCAGGTGAAGGCAATGAGTGGTAATCAAATGGCATGAGTAAAGCTGAGAGAGATGAGAAGATATGGAACAGGAAATGCTTTCAAAATAAAAGTACATAACAGTAAATAGTCCCAAACCATACCTTTAAACTTTGTTTGTATAGCGCCAAATCACAACAAAAATCATCTCAAGGCACTTTACAAAGTAAGGTCTAGACCTTACTATTATCACTATTATTATAGAGGAAAGCCCAAAAAATTCCCCTCGAGCAGCACTTGGTGACAGCGGGGAGGGAAAACCCCTATCAATGGAAGAGACCTCCGACAGACACCAGCTCATGGTGGGCAGCTTTCTGCCTCAACCAGCTGGGGTGAGTGGATAGAGGGTCAAAAGTAGGCTTTTTGAGTAGAAGTTTAATTACAGCAACCTTAAAAGCCCGTAGAACATAACCTGTTAACAGAGAGAGGTTAATCAGATAATATGGGCATGCTGATTAGGGGAAAGACATCTTTGAGTAGCCTGGTGGGTATCGGGTCTAAGAGACATGTTGATGATTTAGATGAAGCAATTGTAAAGATCAACTCAGAGAGATCAGTGGGAGAGAAGTAGTCCAAGTATAACTGAGGTCATACAGATGATTCTAAAGCCATTGTACTTGATGTCATGTGTTGGGTAAAATTATTAACAAAGTTATACTCTAGGACTGATTCTAACATTTGATTGAATTAAGAACTTAATTAGTAGAAGATTGACACTATGTTTGTTGATTAGTTAACCTGTGTGTTTACTTTGTTTGCGTATGATTATTTTATCATATTAAGAAAATGAATAGTTAAGATTCAGTTTATAGCACACATAAGTTTACCTACGTATATGTCACAGTTATGTTTACATAGTTAGTTGAGTATATCATTCTATGTGTTCACTGAATTCCTGGTTAGTATTTACTGTGTTAGCCAACTGGGGCACTGTTTAACATCAAAGGGACTTGTTCACTACAACACTGAGTTTCAAAGGCAGGACTATATACAAACACATACAGGCAAGACAGTTTAATTAGCCAAACGGAAAGCCATGCCTCAAATAGTATAGTTAGAAACAAAGAAAGAAGTGAGTGTGTATGTAGGAATTTAGACAGAGTAGAATTTCCTCCCTCTTTAGGAAGCTGCCTTTTCCCATTGGAGCAGAAAGGATAGTTGCTTTATTTGTGTGCCAATTGCCAACTGAAACCAGAGTTAAAGAACCAATAGGGAGCTCCTGTGTAAAGCCATCAGTGTTACTACTGGATTTCATTATTAATACACGTTTCAGCTTTGGTGGCTTTGCAGCCATTTTGTCAAAAGCCGTTGGCATGCTTGTCATTCATTTCACAAAGTGTAACATATGGCCACTGTCACAAACCCTGTTCTTTTGTCATTCATAGTTTTGACTCCAATACTGTATGTAATGAGTCGAAATATCCAGCAGAGGGAAGCAACACCATAGAAGATATGGTGACTGGCAAGACTAAAAACTTTTTTATAGTTAGGAATACATTAACAGTTCCATTAAATGACAGGAAAGCCCAAATACAAATCAACCAGTGTCAAACTTGAGTGTACAGTGGCCTGGAGATGAAAACAAATGTCCCGTTTAACAGGTCATAAGTTTGTTCTCCTTAATAGTCAGCCTTTCGGCTGATCTAGTTTTCTTCAATAACATCACAAACCCCAACTGTTACCTTATAAAATGGCATCTTAAGAAATGTCCAAATATTTTATGTTAAGCAGCAGCACTATACAAAGCAGTGAATTTATTCAGACAACAAAGCATGAACATTACAAACAGGCATCACAAAATATTACTGTAATAAGAGCAGGAAGGTTGTTTATTTTCTGCATACAATTGCTAATGCCAAACCTGCAGTAGAACCACGATGTGCAAGAAAATACACAAGTGCCAAGAGTAGCTGATTCATGTAGAAGTTCAAAATAAAAGCAATAATAAAAGCAATTCTACTATATTGCTGCATCTCTGCTGCTTAAAGTGCTTTAGATTTTGTGGTATTTCTTTATCTACTTTGTATTTCATTTGTATTTTGTGGCATTCATGTAGACGGTGAAAGCTATTTTTCCCAGTTCCCTTAACCAGGAACTCTGAGAGATGAGGCAGTCCAAGTGGATACAAAAAACTGTGCTGGTTTATTCAAAGGATCACAAGTAAAATTAACATTACACGTCCAGGCATCTTCCACCTCCAATACTGCGCGCAGGCAGATGAAGAATGAAAAACCCCGAACCCAACAGGCCTGTACATTATATCTGGTTTGGGCTAACCCCATTCTCCCCATTCCCCACAGTCAAATCGTGACGTCACCTGATTTGCCAGCTTTACAGCTGACCGTAGCAGTAGTCAAAACATGGAGAAAATCAATGTGTGTGAGTGTTGATTATGTGGTGTGTATCTAAGAACATACAGGACATTCAGGGACATGTCCGGACATTAAGCCTAGGACGATATTATGATTAACATTACGGCTAAACCTATCATAATAATAACAATAATCATCCTGCCTGCTGACAATCAAACTTTTCTATCTAGTTATCCTTGACCATATGCACCCTGCAAAAAACTCATGAGAATGACTAAGCATTTAACAGCCTACCTAGACATCCTGTCTCCACTAAACATTTCTAATACAGCAAGTATCTAACCAATATCTATCTGACTAAAAAATACCTAACAGGGTGGACCAGTCTCTGCCGCAGGGTGTTCCCTGGTTTAAAGTTAAATGGGATATTGTGGCTGTGAAATATCCTTTTTAGTCTTATTTGAAGACCTATTTTTATTCACTGGCGTTTAATCAGGAATGACAATCTGTCCGTGGTGTTAGTGTTTATATTATTGTTTATAGTTTTTTATGTGTTGTTTTTATATTTGTTTGATATGTTAAGTGCTTTGGTCAGCTGTGCTGTGGTAAAGCGCTATATAAATAAAGTTGAGTTGAGTTGAGTTGAGTAACTTCTCTGATAAACCAGCCACATAAGGGATGACAGTGTTATCCCCTCTTGTTTCTGGTTTCTCCCTGTTGGTGTTGGGCCTCTTCCTTGCTTTGGTGAAGGCCCACTTAGGGTATCCACAAGCCTTAAGGGAGTTCTGGACATGTAATTTTTCCTTCTTGGCCCCTTCTATCATTGTGGGCACTTCCTCTGCCCTGTGATTTAAAGTTCTGAGGACTCCCAGTTTGTGTTGAAGTGGATTGTGTGAGTCAAAAAGCAGGTATTGGTCCATGTGTGTAGGTTTCCGATATACTTCTACCTTCAGGCTTCTGTCCCTTCCCAAGTGGACTGCACAATCCAGAAAGGCCAGACAGTCATCTCTGTCTAGCGGCTGTAGATGTGACATTGTTCGAAGACGGATCATGCTTTAGAGAGGGAGAGACTCTCAAAGCAGGATTTGCCATGGTAGAAGCGAGAGATGGCAAGATGCAGGTGGTGTGCAACCAACAGTGTGCACAGCCCTGCTCTGCACAGCTGGCGGAGCTGAAAGCTCTGACTCATGCATGTGAGCTTGCTGAAGGCAAGCGTGCCAATGTGTATACAGATTCAGCTTTTGCTCATGTTGTTTGTCATCTGTTTGGTTCAGCATGGAAAGGAAGAGGCTTCAGGAAAGCTGATGGTTCACCCGTGTTGCATGGGGACCAAATCAAGAAGCTGTTAACAGCAATGATGAAGCCAACAGCTCTGGCTATCATCAAGTGTGCAGCTCATCAAAAGGATGATTCTGTGGTCACACAAGGAAATGCGGCTGGTTTAAATCATGCAGCCTCTGCAGGCAAAAAAGCAATCATGGTCGTCCATGACATAGAGGCAGAGGAGTGCATAACTCTCAAGGACTTGTCCCGGCTACAAGATGAAGTACCAGAAGCTGAATCTCAGCTATGGGTGCCTCTGTTAATAACTGAAGCTCATGGGTTGAGCCATGAGTCCAGAGGTGAAGTGCTAAGGAGACTTAGAGAGTGGAATTTTTGGGCTCCAAAGCTGCAACATGTGGATGGAGTCTTAAGTCGATGTGAGACATGAATGAAGTGCAATATTTGACGAGGCGTAGTTCCCCCTGCGGGACACCTGCCAGTCCCAGACGGCCCATTCATGCACTTGACCATGGATTTGTGGACATGCTCAGACCAGTGCAGGGCAAAAGATACATGCTTGTGGTTATAGATCGTTTCAGCAGGTGGCCAGAGGCCACACCTGCTAAACACAAGAATGCAGAGACAGTGGCTAAGTTCCTGTGCATATGTGTGTAAGCAACCCTGGACTTTGAACGTAGACACTTTTAGTCTTTTTGTGTATTCAGTTCAAATACCTGGAAGACATGTTTGTGGAATCGAGTGGATTTCTGGATGGTGGGCAAGCAGACCCCCTGACTCTTGGGGAGAAGATCAGTGTTCGAGGGAAAGAAGAGTAGGATTTAAGCCACTATTGGGACAGCGCACTGAGACATATAATGTCACATGAAGTAAGGTCACCAACAGAATGACAAGGGCAACTGAAGAATCTGTTGTCCTGCACCCCCTGAGTGGACCAGTACAAGACAGCAGATCAATTGTTGCAAGGACTTTGGCTGTAACTGCCAAACCAGCTTCGAACCAGGAGGAAACGACAGTGAAGCCAGTTGAACTGATTTTTACAACAAGGAGGACAATGTCAGCTGACAAAGAGACTGTGCCACACAAAAGGAAGACTGCTGTAAGGAGTGCTGACAGTGTTCAGTTGGCAGGAGTGTAGTTGTGAGGTCTCTAAGACTGACTTAAACCCTCGACCGTGGTGCAAGGCTGAGTGTCTATCCTTTCTGGGCTCACCATCATACCAACTGGTGGTCAACTTCAGAGCAGAGGGGAAGACTAATGTCCAGCGATGCAGAGAATTAGATGTGACTATTGGGGAAAGAAGTGCAGTGCTGGGAATGCCACATGGTGTTACATTGAAACCAGTAGGATGGTTTCAGTGTGCTGAAAAAAACAGGAGCTGTCCCTGTAGGGAAGGTGAGTCTTGACCGGTGTAGCTACATAGCTTTTTCATATATTGATGGGGGCTCTCTCTGTGCCTGTGGAGCGCTGTGTAGAGGTGCCGGTAGGTTTGTTTTAAGCCTAAACATAACTCCTGATTGGCTCTCCTTCAAGTGCCTGCGTGCATGAGAAAAACTAATAAATAAACAAAG
>NW_018128310.1:331351-332658 GCF_001952655.1 Monopterus albus
TGTGTATGTGCGGTCAGTGTGTGTGTGCGTGAATGCGAGTATTTTAACTGCGTATGAAGAAGCGTGTGCGTTTTTGGGTGTGGTAAAGGAGTCTGGTGTATTGATAACTGTATATTATTACATTCCTGTTGTTTTGTTTATTGGGTTTCAGTTGTTATTATCATAAGTTCAGTGCTTGTGTAGTTTATATTTTTATGAGGGTTACATTTAGAGGTTTATATTCTTGCGGTTCTTTTTGCTAGTGACGTCATAGTCTGGGGAGAGCGAGTTGCAGTGTGACGGCTGGTTTGTGCATGAAACATTGATTATTGAGTATTGGCATTTATAGTTGTTGTAATACATTCACAAGTGGTAAAACCCACTCTGTCCCTGTGGCTGGCAGGCACAAAGTAATTGCTTTCCATATATATTTGTTCAACAGGTTAAACACTACAATTTAGTGTTGAAGGGGGGAGGGTGTGCAGTTTGGGGTGTGCCTATTTAATCTGTTGAAGCGGTCTGCTCTTTAGCTTGTCTTCTAGAATACTAGAAGTGGTGGCCCGCTCTAGGCTGTGGCTCCACCTTCCCCCGCCCTTCGTGATTTCTGTGAGAGGTGCAGGCGTGACGTGTAGAAGAGCACAGACAGGGGAGAGCAGCTCAAACATTAAATAATTGAAAGGGAAAAGTGAGTTAAAGCAGCTGAGGATAAAAATAAAAGGCTATTTTCTTTATTCTTGCTAATTGGCACATGTATGCGTTTTTCTAGGTTTATATGCACATTTATATTCACAATACATGCACATGGATGGACAGTAAGGTTTAAATTACAGGGAGGATTGAGAAAGCTAGAATAGCAGCTATAACATAGCCGAGTTACCTTAAGTGATTAAAATTGGCTTTGAGTGTAGTTGTTTATCTGCATGTTCATATTTATCCATTTTTAAGGTTTCATATTCCATTAAGTTCTTCATATTATCTGAATTTTGGGGTGGTGTCATTCATCCCACAGTGTATTATAGTGGTATATAAGTGCATAGGTATTTTGCTACAGGCATAGAACATAACCCAGCAGGGCCATGGAGTCTGGAAAACTGAAGAGCACGTCTCCAGTGATGGTTTTAGGTAAGCAAAATCCTCTGCTCGTGTCTAGGAGAGACGGTAGTGGAGTTTCTATCTAGTTTGTTCAACAGGATTTTAGAGAGTGAGAGGATGCCTGAGGAATGGAGGAGAAGTGTACTAATGCCGAACTTTAAGAACAAGGGTAATGTGCAGAGTTTTAGCAACTACAGAGGTATAAAGTTGATGAGGCACACAATGAAGCTATGGGA
>NW_018128310.1:332746-343285 GCF_001952655.1 Monopterus albus
ATGGTACTGTATGAGGATGTCAGGAGTGGCAGAGAAGTACGTCAGAGTAGTTCAGGACATGTATGAGAGGAGTACGACAGTAGTTAGATGTGCTGTATGTCAGACAGAGGAGTTCAAGGTGGAGGTGAGGCTACATCAAGGATCGGCTTTGAGTCCCTTCTTGTTTGCTATGGTGATGGACAGGTTGACAGATGAGGTCAGACAGGAATCTCCATGGACAATGATGTTTGCGGATGACATTGTGATCTGTAGTGAGAGCAGAGAGCAGGTGGAGGAACACCTGGAAAGGTGGAGGTCTGCTCTGAAAAGAAGAGGAATGAAAGTCAGTCTTGGTAAGACAGAATACATGTGTATGAACGAGAGGGATGGAAGCGGAACAGTGAGGTTACAGGGGGCTGAGGTCAAGAAGGTGCAGGAGTTTAAGTATTTGGGGTCAACAGTCCAGTGTGATGGGGAGTGTAGGAAAGAGGGGAAGAGGCGAGTGCAGGCGGGTTGGAGTGGGTGGAGAAAGGTGTCAGGAGTGTTGTGTGACAGAATAGTGTCAGCAAGAATCCAAGGAAAGGTGTACAAGACAGTAGTGAGACCAGCTATGCTGTATGGGTTAGAGACTGTAGCAGTGAGGAAAAGACAAGAGGCAGAGATGGAGGTAGCAGAGATGAGGATGTTGAGGTTCTCTTTAGGAGTGACCAGAATGGACAGGATTAGGAATGAGTACATCAAAGGGACAGCTCAGGACGGATGTTTTGGCGACAAGGTCAGAGAGGCCAGACTGATGGCTTGGACATTGGAGCAGCTGGTCATAACAAAATGAAGAATTCCATGTGTGTGTGTTGCTATGTGGTGTGTAACTAAAACATTCATTCAAACATAATTCTAACACAAGATTAATACAAGAAAACAACTGGCGTCAAAGTACACTTTTCAGAATCAACATTGTCTTCTACCCTTGAAGCAGAGCAGACTAGAGCAGACTTTGAATCTTACTAAACTGCATTACTAAAACATTAAAGTCTAACACAGTGTCTAATAGTTTTGACTGATTTATTCATTTCTAACAAATGTGTTAGGCTTTAATGTGTTAGTAATGCAGTTTAGTAAAGCAAAGTCTGCTCTAGTCTGCTTTGCTTTAAGGTTAGAAGACAATGTTGATTTTGAAATGTGAGCTACAGTTACCCTGACACCAATTGTTTTCTTGTAATCTTGTGTTAGAATTATGTAACTTGAGCCAGGTCTTCCTGACTGTAGGTTTTGGGACAAAAGCAAACAAACAGATATTGAAAAAAAAACTTAAGAACTTCTAACAGCACCATGAGGTATCCATGTTCCTCCTTTACAGATAAATCATGGGAGTGTTCTTTGTTTAGCCATATGAAACAATCCAGCTCAACAAATATTTTTAAAGCTAATGTTGCAAACTTCATATGCTGGTCAAATGACTGGCTCACGCAGGTTGCACGCATTAGGCTGCCATCATTATGAAGCCTGTAGCAACCAAAACATTTCCTTCAACCTGGCTAAAAGTACCAAACACATGGCCTCACTAAGTCTGTTGATTTCTTAGCTGTATCATCAGTTTTATAGGTTAGCATGTAGCCTAGAGCGCAGGCCACTCCTCTTACCCCGTTTTTGTTTATGGTGTCACCTCTGTCTCCTAGGCCACAAAGGGGGGATGGTGAGAGCTGTAGTGGTCCGGTGTAACTCTGGTGGAATAAAGTCCAGCTTTGTGGATGCGTAAAGTTTGTATTGTTTGGTAAGTAGGTCAGCTCTTCCGTACTGGATGGTGGCTTCAGAAAACTGCAGTGACAACAAAAACACAAACAAAGATACAAATAAAAAACAAAAAGCCAAGAGCCCCGAGCCACTGCGTGTGTACGCGCCACCATCTTGGATCCCGGCTGAAGGTGAGAAGGACCACATAGACCAAACCATGATGGTGCCTTTGATTCACAATACCATGGTCAAGCAAGATCCAATCAACTTTGACAGTGTAGCTTATTCTGGTGTTTTCCTGTCCTATTTTCCTTCACCCAGTCATAATTAAGACCTCTGTCATAGTGAGTGTGGATCAACTGTGTGACTGGATGAATTCATTATCTTTTGAATAGATTATCACTTCATTGGCTCCTACACATGCTGTTGATGAGACTAATCTTTGCCCTAAACCTTGATTATCTCAAGAAGCTCAAGTAAAACCTTGAAGTATTACAAAACCCCTTTTGGAGCTTGATAGAGCAAAGCTGCTCAAGAAGGTCCACAGCCTCAAAATGGAATGAACTAGTTGTACCCAAGTTCACACACAGGCTGACTGTTTCCCTGCCTTAAACTTGTGTAGTGCCAGATCACTGCCCCTGTAAAATTGAGTTTTTTCCTCTTGATACCCAAGTCACGCAATGATAATCCCCCCACTCTGTCTTTGGGGCTTTTTTCTCTGTCCTAAATGTTCTCCTTTTGCTCTCCTATCTCAATCAATACCTGTAACTATCCTCACAGAAATGCCCTGAGGCTCCTTGCTGTCCATTGCTGAGTGTAAAGCCTTATGGTCTGTGTGTGAATACACATCGTCTGTGGTTTTCCTTGTTTCTTTGCTCTTGCCCTCCCCTTTGTTCTTCTTTATTGTATCTTTTTTTAAACATTTACACTATATTGCCAAAAGTATTCGCTCACCTGCCTTCAAATGCACATGAACTTGAGCAACAACTGATTCTTAATCCATAGGGTTTAATATGATGTTGGCCTACCCTTTGCAGCTATAACAGCTTCAACTCTTCTGGGAAGGCTGTCCACAAGGTTTAGGAGTGTGTTAATGGGAATTTTTGACCATTCTTCCAGAAGCACATTTGTGAGGTCAGACACTGATGTTGGACGAGAAGGCCTGGATCGCAGTCTGCGCTCTAATTCATCCCAAAGGTTTTCTATCGGGTTGAGGTCAGGATTCTGTGCAGGCCAGTCAAGTTCTTCTACACCAAACTCACTCATCCATGTCTTTATGGACCTTGCTTTGTGCACTGGTGCGCAGTCATGTTGGAACAGGAAGGTGCCATCCCCAAACTGTTCCCATAAAGTTGGGAGCATGAAACTGCCCAAAATGTCTTGGTATGCTGAAGCATCAAGAGTTCCTTTCAATGGAACTAAAGGGCCAAGCCCAGCTCCTGAAAAACAACCCCACATCATAATCCCCCCTCCACCAAACTTTACACTTGGCACAATGCAGTCAGGCAAGTACCGTTCTCCTAGCAACTGCCAAACACAGACTTGTCCATGGGATTGCCAGACAGAGAAGCGTGATTCGTCACTCCAGAGAACATGTCTCCACTGCTGCTGAGTCCAGTGGTGGTGTGCTTTACACCACTGTATCTGATGCTTTGCATTGCACTTGGCTTGGATGCAGCTGCTCGACCATGGAACCCCATTCCATGAAATTCTCTATGCACTGTTCTTGAGCTAATCTGAAGGCCACATGAAGTTTGAAGGTCTGCAGCTATTGACTCTGCAGAAAGTTGGCAGCCTCTGTGCACTATGTGTCCCAGCAGCCACTGACCCCGCTCTGTGATTTTATGTGGCCTACCACTGAGGCTGAGTTGCTGTTGTTCCCAGTCACTTCCACTTTGTTATAATACCACTAACGATTGACTGTGGAATATTTAGTTGTGAGGAAATTTCATGACTCAACTTATTGCACAGGTGGCTCATCCTGCCTGCCCCGGTTCCATCAACGGCTTCGCCCCAATAGGTGCTGGAATGCACTCCCGGCGGCGAGGCACACCTGCTCCCAATCAGCGGAGCAGTACTTAAGGTGAGCACTGGTGTGTCCTCGTGGCCAGATGATCTCTCGATGTCCCACAATCATCAGTAAGTTTTCCGATCTGACTAACCTGTTTCCTTTTTGCCTTGGTGATCCCTGTTTGTTTTTTTGCATTTATCTGAACTGAACTGTGAGCTGAACTCTGAACCAAAGTGTGAGCTGATTTTTTTGCTTTCTACCTGAGGAAGTCCCCTTGAGTTTTTTTGTATGAACTGTTGTTTTGGGGAGCTTGGTTTTTGTTTGCTTTTTCGCACCCTGCTGTCTCCTCACAAGTCTGAGCTTTTGTTTAAGGATTACCCTATGGGACGGTACGCACCATCCACAGTGACTCAGCTTCCCAGACACCCCTTCCACACTGGCATAGAGCTGGGCTGCAATCTCATCAGCTGTGAGCCACGGCTCCCCCCTACCAGTGGATCCACGCACCGGACAGCAGTCATCTCGCCACCTCCTGCCCTCCTGCACAGCATCATTCTTCATACCCAGGTCCCCTTCATTATTTCCCATAGTCATTATTGATCTGCTTAGTCGTCTCACCCTCCTCCTCTGTTTTCAACTTAGTGGTTGCCTCTACTCACCGCACCCCGGGTTGCTCACCTAGTGTTCCAGTCGACACAGCTCCCAGTGGCCCATAACGTCCACACTACTTTTTACACATTCTGTTACCATCCCTGATTAAAAATCCTTTTTATCTGAACTCTGTGTCGAGGTCCTGCAGTTACTGGGGCCTCAGTTTCTAATCCTGACGGCTAACCGTAACAAAAGGACAGGTTGGCAGGCAATCTGAGTTTATTTAGGAATATAAGTTATATTCTAGTAAACAACCAAATTGTTTGTACTCACAATAAAATTATGTAAGAGATCAACATTATTATAATACCAAGTGGGCTATTAGGGGTTGTTTGGTTTAAAAAAAAAAAACTAGAACAAATGCCATTTGCAGATCTGTAATGTATAGAGCCATCACAATGTGGAATAAGTTACCATCTGTGATAAAGGCAAGTTTTAAAAGGTAAATAAAAAACATATTAAAAATAATAATTAACTGACAAACTTGAAATACTTCAATGGAATGTAACTGGATGCAGTAGTTTAGTTTTTAGTCGATTTAATTGATATGAATATGTTTTTATTGAGATTTTTGTATATGTTTTAAATGTTATACGTTATGCTTTGCTATGTGCAGACCCCAGGAAGAGTAGCTGTTACCCCGGTGACAGCTAATGGGGATCTGAATAAAAGAATTAATAAAGAGCAAGTGTGCTTATAAAGTTTTCATCCTTTTGAATCTGTCATTACTAAATATGTTGGTATGGTTGCGCCTATTCCTCTAAGGAATAATTATTATTTTAAAAGTGTAGGGGGCGGTGAGAATTTTGCTCACAGAGCACATGCCCCAGTATTGATCTGCTGTGCCCCAGTAAAAGGGGTCTAATGACATTTATGGTCAGGGGAATCCCTGTCTCATCCAGGCTTTTTCTCATCTGGTTTCCCTTTTTTACAGCTCTGCATCTCCTTACTCTGTCACACTAGAAAAAGGAGATAGTTCATTGAAGGCACTTGGTTGCAGCAATCTGGAAAAAGAATTAGTTTACTCACTAAGCTGGATTTTAAAAGCCTTTAGTATAGCAGAATTCATAAAACTATGCCAGCGCTGATTTGAGTTAAGATACTATACTGTGGCATGTTTCTCAGCTCCAAAATGTTTGTAGAGGTTATTATGAGCCTTAATGTCCCACTGCTGTCCTTCATTCTGACCATCAGATATTTACCTCTACATTCATGGCCTTGGGCTGACTGTGCTTCTCTGTAGAGCATGCTGCTGCCAGCACCTGGTACAAATGGATGTCTCATATTTCAGTGCTGATGGATGGGAAGCTCTTAGCCAAACCCCACAGGCTTTTCAATGCTGCTTGCAGCCTGAGAGACACTGACAAAAGTGATGGAGAAGCAGAGATATGTCGATTGACCAGTTTGCCATCTACACCTTGCAGACCATCCCCCTGCTTCACCATCTACTACAAAACCAAGGTGGTGTGTATTTGTGTTGATATCCAGCTTCTGTGTACATGTATAAGTCTGTGCATGACTACACATCATTTTTGGTACTTTTACAATGGCGGTAGTCTTAGAGTCACTTGAATGCAATGGTGAAAATTAACTAAATAAACTAGAGTATTATATGTAAATAAAAAATTAAGGTATTGCACTTTGTTTCATTTAAAGTCAATGTTATAGTTCTACTCAACTACGCTTGGTCAGGTGGTCACTTGATTAGTCGGTTCACCAATCTGGTTGAGACTGAAATGTCTCAACAGCCAGTGAAGTACTCAGATCCTTAAGTAAAAGTAGAAATACAACAGTGTAAAAATACTCTGTTACAAGTCCTGCATTCAAAATGTTACTTAAGTAAAAGTACAAAAGTATTAGCATCAAAATGTACTTAAAGTACTCATTATTCAGAATGGCACGTTTCACATTCCTGTGTATCATACCATACCATACCAACTTTATTTATAAAGCATTGAAACAACCAAGGTGGACCAAAGTGCTGTACATTACAATAAACAAATCAAAGACACAACCCACAAACACAAATAAGATCGACACCAAATATAAACACATGAATCAATAAAAATAAATAAAATCAACACCAATATAAAATATCAAAATGCCAACGAGAATATATGAGTTTTTAAAAGAGACTTAAAAACAGACAAAGAAGAAGCTTGTCTGATGGGCAGCGGTAAATCGTTCCAAAGTTTGGGACCAGCAGCTGCAAAGGCCCGGTCGCCTCTAAGCTTATGCTTTGTTCTTGGCACGCTCAAAAAAAGCTGATTGGCTGACCTCAAAGAACGTGTGTGCGGGTGTGTGCCAGTGAAGCAATTTGGAAAAATAAGGTGGTGCAAAGCCATGAAGGGATTTAAAAACAAAAAATAAAATTTTATAATGAACCCTAAAATAAACAGGTAACCAGTGCAGGGAAACTAAAACTGGAGAGATGCTCATATTTTCTCGTACCTGTCAAATGACGTGATGCAGCATTTTGGACCATCTGGAGGCGAGTGATGGAAGCCTCACCAATCCCCAGATACAATGTGTTGCAGTAGTCCAGTCGGGAGGTGATGAAAGCATGAATAAATGTCTCAAAGTACCGTCTAGAGACCATTGGATTTTACTTTGGCCAACTGTCTTAATTGAAAAAAACTAGATTTAACAACAGCTGCAATTTGGTCGTCAAATTTCAGGTCAGAATCCATCTTAACGCCCAAATTTGAAATATTTTTCTTATTGTATTGAACAAAAAAGCCCAAGTCAACGGAGGGTGACCCAGCAGAATCACCAAACACTATCACCTCAGTCTTCTCCTCATTCAGCTTAAAAAAAATTAAAAGCAAGCCAAGATTTAATGTCATTGAAACATTCAAGCAGTGTCCTAACACTGAGTTCACCTTTTTAACTGGTAAATAAAACTGGCTATCATCTGCATAAAAATGAAAGGAGATGCCGTGTTTCCTAAGTATAGAGCTGAGTGGGAGAAGATAAAGGGAATAAAGAAGGGGTCCAAGAACTGAGTCTTGCAAAACCCCATACAAAAGGGCCTCAGAAGACACAGCATCCCCAAGCTTCACACAAAGGATCTATCCTTAAGGTAAGACCGAAACCATTCTAGGGCTAAACCTCGAATACCCACCCAGTGCTCTAAATGAGAAATAAAAATATCATGATCCATTGTATCAAAAGCGGCGGTCAAGTCTAGGAGCACTAGGACAACACAGTTCCCAGAATCAGTTGCCAGAAAAATATCATTTAAAACTTTTATCAACGCTGACTCAGTGCTGTGCAGGGATTTAAACCCTGATTGGATTATCTCAAGAATACTATGCTCATCTAAGAAGGCCAGTAACTGAGTGTAAACTATCTTTTCGAGGATTTTGGAAAGGAATGGTAAATTTGAAATGGGCCTAAAATTTGAAAGCACCGTGGGATCCAGACCAGGTTTCTTAATCAGTGGCTGCATCATGGCATGTTTAAAATTCCTTGGAACCAGCCCAGATGATAGGCTACTATTGATAATAGAGAGGACAAATGGCCCCACAACCGGAAAAACCTCCTTTAAAAACTGAGGAGGAATAGCATCTTTTGGAGAGCCAGAGGGATTCAATCACCCAATAATCTCCTGACAATGGGATAAAGACACACAATATAATTATAATGCTAAAGAGCATGAACACAGGAGCTCATTTTGATGTGTATGCAAAAATGTCTGTGATAATTGTTTTCTTGTCTGTGGTTTACAGCATTTGTAATAGACTACATGGTTGAGTGTTATCACAGATCTGCTTTGATTTATCAAAGCTTACAACAAGGAACTGCTGCTTTCATGTTTGGCTGTGCATTGTTTATAAGAGATTAAGTAGGGAATCACACAAAATAGTTTGGTACAAACCATTTTGGTGCAGGACTTTAGGTTGGGTGCAGATGTACACTGAATATACAGGGTCATGTGGTAGAAAAAAATATATTTAGGTGAAATTGCTTAACAGAGTGCACAGATTACTAAAACAGAAGGGGTGTAGACCCCTCACATCCTCAACATAGACTGTTTAGACCCTCCAGAGAGGAGTTCAGAGATCACTGTACAACGAAACAACCAGACACAAGGACAGTTTCTTCCCCTGGGCCATCACACTGATGAACAGTTAATCCATAACTGTATGACAGGATACAACAATTACCCCAGTGCAATAAACTGTAAATATAACCACTGTATATGTCAGTCTGAAAGCCCTTCTACCGTATGGCATAAAATATCGTACATGTACATATATTTATAAATGCTGCCTCTTTCACCTGCAAAAGTTCTCTGATGACTCTGCAATCATTGGCCTCATCACAGATGAAGATGACATGGAGTGCGGAGAACCAGAGATCCAGAACTTTGTGGACTGGTGTCTGCAGCACAGATCAATGTGGGGAAGACCAAAGAGCTGGTGGTGGTTTTTTGCAGGTGCAGACACCCTCCTCCAGTGCCGTTGAACCTCCAGGGAACAGACATTAAGAGACTGGACTCTTCTAAGTTCCTAGGTGTTCACCTTAACAATAAATTGGACTGGTCAAACAACACAGATGCACATTACAAGAAAGGCCAGAGCAGACTATACCTGCTGAGGAGACTAGGGTCTTTTAGAGTGCAGGGGACACTCCTGGGGACCTGCTCTGAGACAGTAGTGGCATCAGCCATCTTTTATGGAGTGTTCTGCTGGGACAGCAGCATCTTGACCATAGACAGGAAGTGATTAGACAAACTGGTGAAGAGGGCCAGCTCTGTCCTGGGAAGTCTTGACCTGGTGCAGGTGGAGGGTGACAGGAGGGTGGTAGTCAAGCTAACATCCCTCATGGAGGAGGATTCCCACCCCATGCATGAGACTCTGACAGCACCAGGTAGCTCCATCAGTGAAAGACTGCTTCACCCCAAGTGCACGATAGCATGTTAACACAGGTTCTTTCTTCCTTCCTGCTGTTGTGAGGCTGTACAAACAGCGCTGCACACATCAATACTTGTCACTTAGCAGCACCATAAGCAGTAAGCTAGCTTGGAAGATGGAAGTGACTATGTTCAGCAGCTGGAAATACTTTCATTTTATTGGGATGAAAGGTGATAAGAACATTATTGTAAAATCTAAATTGTGTGCACTGCAAAAAACATGACCTCAAACCTCTTGAAACACAGTAAGACACAACATGAAGCTCGTGGAGATACACCCCAACAAAGATGAGTCCTCTGCACCCAGGAAGGATGGCTGTAGTCTTTCAGTGGCTAAACAACCAAAACTGACTGTTAATCTTCAACAGGCTACAACAAGCAACAAAGAACCAATGAAGCTTGTGGCTGGATATGTGGTGGATGAAATGTTAATTTCCACTGTCTCTCTGTCTTTCAGGCAGATCGCTGGGAAAATACCAGTCATGGGCACCAGCGGACCCCCAGGTAAAAAAATCATTTGCAAGATATTACCAATCTGTGGGGTGTAATGGAAAAGTAATATAATGAGTAGTGTAATAATTTACTTTTGACAAGGAGAAATACTAAGTAAAGCAATAATATTGATTTTTGAAAAAAGTAATGAGTAATATATAGTCTAACACTGGTTCTGAAGGACAGATAGGGCAAAATGTCTACTGCCACAGCTACTGCTATCTGAACTGGTTCACCACATGAAAGCATCTCACTGTTCTTTGGATTGCTTGCCGACTAGATTGTTTAAGGATGTTTTTGACTCTGTTGGGCCTAGCTTTATGGCTCTAATTAATTTATATTTAGGACAGACTCAGTTCCAGATGGTTTTAAAAAAAGGTATTGTCCAGCCACTTCTCAAAAAGCCAAATCTTGACCCTTTAGTGTTCTCTAATTTTAGACCAGTCTCTAAATTATCTTTTATGTCTAAAGTTCTGGAGAAGATTTTTTATCCAACTCCAGTCTTTTTTGACAGACAATGGCATTAAGGAGCAATTTCAATCTGGTTATATAAATCAAAACATAGTACTGAGTCTACATTATTAAAAATCAGTAACGATATCCTGTTGGCTAGGGTTTTATTGGTGCTTTTAGATCTCACTGCAGCATTTGATACAATGAAATATGGAATCCTCCTATCTCGTTTGGAGCAGTGTGTAGAAATCCAAGGTACTGTTTTTAACTGGTTTTAATCTTACAGTGGGTACGGAAAGTATTC
>NW_018128310.1:343360-351658 GCF_001952655.1 Monopterus albus
ATATAAATCAAAACATAGTACTGAGTCTACTGATATAATCCTTCTTCGTTCACGCTTGATTACAAAATTCCAATGTGTTTGGAAAAAAAGGCATTAAGCTGCTGTATAGCAGAGCAAGTTCTCTGAAAGTCCAACGTGTTTGGGAAAAAAAGGCATTAAGCTCCTGTCTAGCAGAGCAAGTTCTTTGAAAGTCCAACGTGTTTGGAAAAAAGACATTAAGCTGCTGTCTAGCAGAGCAAGTTCTCTGTGTTTGGAAGAACAGCCGTGTTGTCATCGTATTCAAAAAGTCCTGCTCAACAAAGTCCTTTCGAAAAAATCTCTTCACTGTGAGCAGCAGTGAGCAACCTCGCAACAGTTCGGTTCTGATATAATCCTTTTGCCAGACTTGTTCAGAAAAGTCCATTGTATTTCAATAAAAGGATTAACTTGTAAAAAATAGTCAGCAGACTGAGTTCTCTGCTGTGAGCGCACCCACAGTGAGGGAACAGTGAGACGGCACTCTCTCTGGAATCTGCAAAATTACACAAATACCGTTCATCCCATCACAATAACAATGGTATAGATAGATTGTTGACAATTTTCTCTATGATTTTCATCTATTATATGTGTATAAAATTTAAGGATAGCATAATAGAAGCAGAAAAACAAGGAGTAGTTGGAAAAACAGACAGGCAAGCTAGAACGGGGGGGTCACGTGATGCAGAGTGTGCCTATTCAAGTCAATGGAGCCATTCAAACTGAATGGAGAAGTACACAAAATATAAATGGCGAGTATACAAAAACCATAGAAGATTCTTGCACCATCAGTAGATAAATTTGTCACGAGTTGAATACAGTTGAAATGGCGTTTCTAGCCTAAAATATGCCGGAAACAATGTTCAAAGAGGTCAAGGTTTTTCCAAGACTTTCCCATTCATTTGAATGGGAGAATTTGAATGTACTAGGTATAAGCAAATTTATATTGGATTACAGTGGGTACGGAAAGTATTCATACCCCCTTAAATTTTTCACTCTGTTATATTGCAGCCATATGCTAAAATCATTTAAGTTCATTTTTTTCCCTCATTAATGTACACACAGCACCCCATATTGACAGAAAAACACAGAATGTTTGACATTTTTTGCAGATTTATTAAAAAAGAAAAACTGAAATATCACGTCATAAGTATTCAGACCCTTTGCTCAATATTTAGTAGAAGCACCCTTTTGAGCTAATACAGCCATGAGTCTTTTTGGGAATGATGCAACAAGTTTTTCACACCTGCATTTGGGGATCCTCTGCCATTCCTCCTTGCAGATCCTCTCCAGTTCTGTCAGGTTGGATGGTAAACGTTGGTGGACAGCCATTTTCAGGTCTCTCCAGAGATGCTCATGACTGTCATAGAGATTAATAGCTTTTAATCAGGTAATCAAATGCCACACCTGCTCAGATGATTTCTTCAGTTTGATTTATTTGCTGCATTCTTCATCTGATGCCGCACCTTTCTGTTCTCCTAGTATCAGAACATCTTCAGCAGGCTCTATCATCTCTCATACATCTCCTCTTCTGGTCTCTTCAGAAATGAACAAGCACATGCCATTAGGACGATCAATAGCGGTCCAGAGCTACTGTTAAATCATGGCCTAATGTTATGCACTTTAAACAAAGAGTGAGTGGGCACTGTAGATGGATAATGTAATGTTTCCATCACAGCCAAGCAAGCAAAATAAAGCATAATTCCATTAATGTCCATGAATATTAACCAAAGGTATCGTGTACATGTAGGCACAGATATACACACACATTACATGTACACAATTTCCTGAAAGGTGTAATGCATTTTTTTTTTATTTCTAAATACGTGTACTATTTGTACCTAGTGCTCATGTTCATACATTGTGACTGTCGCTGCAAATTTTATTCAACCCTGTCTTGTCCACTAATGAGTATGAACACTAATGAGTAATTTATAGTCCCCAGATTATCTGTAATGATTTGGAAAGCCTTTTGACCACTAGTAAGCTAGTGTTTATATTTAAAAAAGTCAGGTTTGTTGTGAAAACTCATGTGGAGCACAAGTGAAATATTTTGCCCTAAATAACATTCTGTTCAGTTTGGTGTACTTAAGGGTGTTTCAGTGCATATGTATATTGTGAGGTTCATAGTAACTGTAATATTTAAATTGTTGGTTAAGGATTTAATGACTTGTCTTTGTGTAGCTCATCCTATATTTAGTGGTAGGTTCCAGTGAGGTGAGACTACAGTTAGCTTTTTCTTTGTTGAATTTATATTTTTTAATAAATGCCACTTTTTTCACTGCAAAGTAATAAAACCTACCCCTATTTGGGGAGATGGCCTGACAAGCAATAACATGTTATTAAGATGTTTAAAGGCAAAGAAGCCTGAAAAGCCTGAAACAAGTGAAATGTTCTAACATAATAACTGCCAACTGACAAAAAACAAGCATTACTTACTGTATTACCTTGATATAATTGTATTTAGATTTCAGTTTCTGCAGTGATTATATGCTAATTGAATGTGCCAGATCTGCAATTAATAATAAACTCAGAAAACCAAATCTACAGTTTGTTCTATCCAGTGCTTTTGTATGGCTGGCCTTAATTAACATCACTTTTTTCTGTACCCGTACAGCACCTTACCAGAACTACAAATGTGCGCAAGCCAGTGCTGTTGGCGCCCCTGAATGTATTGTTTTCACAACATCTGTGAGTCTTGGCATATTATCTGGATTACTTTTATGTGATCAGAGGCACCAGTGTCTGGAAGCAGATGGCACTAGATAATGCCGCTGACATTCTTCTTTACTCCTATTCCACTTATTTGATACTTTCAGTAAACAGTGATTGCTGTCTGGCTGCCCTGTGTGAGGCAAATCAGCTCTCATCTTGTGTGATGCAAAGTGACATAAATTTGGCCTGAAAGGTTTCCTTTCCCATGATTAAGAGACTGACAGGACACAGTGAGAATTCAGATTCTAATAAATTTGCTTTCCATACGCAAACTATCAGCAAAACAAACTCATCAATTTCACATCAGCTTTCATTTAGCTTAATGGCCAGCCATTAACAAACCCAATCACCTCCCTCCTAGTGCTCTCTCACTGTGTTTCATCTGTGTTATCAGAGCACATGGAATCATATTCACACACATACACATGCCAGCATGCACTCACCAGCTTTACTTGCCATGCAGCTCTGAATTTGTTGTGGCACCAGATGGTAGAGATTGTGCTGGTACACTTACTCTGGGCTGAGAAGTATGAGAAATGTATTGCACATCTCAGAGTCTGGTACAATAAATCTCAATGCATTTCAATAATGTTGCACCTTGGACATGGCACTGTGAACAGCCATGCAAAGCAGGCCGTCATGAATAAATATATTTTTAACACAGTCATATACAGTGCAGCTCCTGATGGAATTGTACCAAGTGAGCAGCAAGATTGCTCTGTTCTGAAATGGCTCCTGTCTTCACACCCTCTAGCTTTAAAAAGTTGGACAGAGATAGCTGCAGATGGAGCTGGCTGATTGTGTTACGTGACAGCTATCCATATCATTTTTAGACGTTTTTATATACTGTATGTTTGTTTGAATTTTTGCCTGTATTGAAAATAATATTTCATTCAAGTAAAGGCACAAAATAATTAAATGGTCCCAAAAAAAGGGGGCGGGGGTATAATGTCAATCATTCAGTCATTTCAGCAATTAGCACTGAAGTCAGGTGATGTTTTCAGGGAGCTTCAATGTGCCTAAACAGACTTTAGGTTTTAACCCAGGAGACCAGTGTTTCTAACTGATAGTCAGTGTTGGTTTCTTTTAACCACATCCTATACTGTTTTCTATTTTAACCACAACTATTATTGTAACCATGACAACAAAGGTCCACAAACTTTAACGAAGCACTTATTTTTATCAAGTCATATTTGTACCCAAACCTCACTAAACCCTTAACCACAAAGTTGTCATATTGCTTAATCCGTTATTTGTAACTATTTTGGAAGGCACAGACAAATATGTCTACCTGCTGATGGGGGAATCTGATCAGAAAATAGATATGTCATTCTAAAGGGCATTTAATTTGTAGTGCTTGTTTCAAATATTTCCCTCTTGCAGATTTTAAACTGTGTGATGTTGCTGCTGTTCTTTGTCTTGTGTAGGAGAGAGACAAACATATTTGATATTTGGAGAGGTTGATTTGGATGATGGAGGGAGCAGGAAAAAGGACAAGGTCACTTATGTGGGAGCATTTTGAGCTTTTGCAGCCCAATGTAGCTAAATAATGTACTTTATTTGGCCAACTATGTTATACACACAGGGATTTTGTCTCTAGTACAGTATTGAGGTAGCCATCTGCATCACCAACTTACACACACCGATGGTGGTGCTGTTCCTGTAGGACGCTGCTCTGGCCATCAGGGGCAACTTGTGGTTCAGTGTTTTGCCCAAGGACTCTTTGACATGTGGACTGCAAGCACTGTAAATCAAACCTCCAACCTTCTGGTTGGGAGACAGCAACCTTACCTTTCATCCACAGCTTCTACCAAATACCAGCCCTCTGTTTTTCAGCTTTACTATCTGTTCCAAATGTAACTTTAATAACCAATATCTGGCATTTCCAAACAAAACATCATCAGAAACCTCTATTCTTAGCATCCAGAGGATTTAAATGATGGGCCTACAGCAGGGAAAAACAAGACTCTCCCTCATCTACAGTATAGCCCCAGTCACAAGCACTCCCCATAAAAATATGTAGGCTACTTTCTACAAACACGGCTTTGTTGAAAATGTATATCCATTTGAAGGTATATCAAAATAAATACCTTCTTGTATATGATGCATATCTAAAAATAGAACAAATAATATATACAATAATATATACAATTACAATATCATGTGCCCTTCTTACTTTCACATTTCCTTGCACCTCCCACATCATTAACAGTGAAAATTACTACATGAAGTGAGCATGATCGCCATACTGTAAATGTTACAAAAACTGTTGAATACAGCCCTTTCTGATGACAGTCTGACAAGCCCTTTTTCTTAGGCATATTGAGGCCTTGAAACTGAAACTGTGACATTTTGTTCATTTTGACTGATCTTAAATGCAATTACTGTAATTTTTCCCCACTTTAAAACCAATCCACTCCTTGCTTAGTTCTTGGACAAATCACAGGATGGCCTTGGCCACAAAGCTGACTCAGATCCTTCACACATTTCGTGCAAGTAACAGAAAATCAAATCAAATCAAATTTTATTTGTATGGCGCCAAATCACAACAAAGGTCATCTCAGGACACTTTACAAAGTAAGGTCTAGACCTTACTGTTATCAATATTATTACATAGGGAAAACCCAACAAATCCCCCTTGAGCAAGCACTTGGTGACAGTGGGGAGGAAAAACTCCCTTTAATGGAAGAAACCTCCGACAGACCCCGGCTCTTGGTGGCCGGCCTTCTGCCTCGACCGGTTGGGGTGAGTGGATAGAGGAGAGACAAAAGAAGAAAAGCAACAAGACACACCAATCAAATACTGATCAGGTCAATGTGGCTGGTGACTGCTCGTCAGAGATGTAGAGCTCCAGGGCCAGGGCAACCTGCAGAAAGGTACAGGGAGAGAGAGAGGACACACTACGGGAGAGAGGAGACACAAAGTTAGTAATGTGTAATGTGGCATATAGAAGCATAGGGAGAGAGAGGAGAGGGGAGGGGAGGGAAACTCAGGGCATCATGGGCCCCCATCAGCAGCCTAGGCCTATAGCAGCATAACTAAGGGAAGGCTCAGGGTCACCTGATCCAGCCCTAACTATAAGCTTTATCAAAAAGGAATGTCGCCATGACCTTTCCAAAGACAGGTGTGCTCAAAATGAAGAACTGTTAAATGACCACTGGAGCAACAGAGCAGCTGGATCGAAAAAAAGCAAGTAACCAGGCTTCTTGTGTCCAAGCTCCAAATCAATCTGGTGAAAAGAAAAAAAAAGTTTTACGTTTCACTGCTAACACTTGTAATACACAATAAATGGGTAAAACACACTAAAAATGAGTCTATCCTTATCTTCCAAAATTGATTACTGTGTGTAAACAGGCTGTGTTCAGTTCAATTAGCGGGTTAATCACAGAGCGATGTGCACAGGCCCGTCAGAAGCCTCTGCACAGCTAGAATCTTATGTGTACACTCTGCAGCACAGTTGATTCATGGGAGTGAATCTGCCATCACACCACAGGAATATAAGCAACAGACCGACATCAAGTGGGCGTCTGCAAAAACATATTATTTTCCACTGTACTGATTAGATTGTTGCAGGAGCAAACATGAGCCTATCTGTTGATAATGTAACTCAGGAGAGACGCACCAAGGGCAGTCAGCATGAAACCCATGCCTCGATCAGGTGCAACTTCAAACCAGCTCCTCTCAGTTTGATTCACTGGGTTTTCTTGTTAAAACATGGTGGCAGAGGAGGTTTCCCTCTCTTGATATCGTGGCTGTGCTCGATGCAACTCTGGATGATACGATACTATTTGAAAAATTCTAAACTTATTTAAGTGAATTTGCATCTCAGTCGCAAAACAGACTTAAAATGCAAAGGAGGAGGCTGCCTCTGAAAGATTGTCTGGTATTTTGATTTCCGAAAAAGAAATCTACGTTATTTTATGATAAAAGTTGGCATGTGAGGAGAAAAACCTGAAAATATGAAGTAGAAATTAAACAGCAGTAATCTACAAAGGTTTCTCCCTAAGGGTTGAAAGTCTAAAGCCATAGGAAAATCGCTCGACAAAAAAGGGGTAGTTACGAGTATTTTACTTAAAGCAGAAGGCTGGTTTTCCCATATCAGTCAGTAGTAGATATGCCTCAGACACACTCATTCAATTTAAGCTGGAGCTCCACACATCAAGGATCCAGAAGCGAAAGAGAGGTTTGAGTCAAGCCCGGCCTGCAACGAGTTTCACATGCTGATTGTGTTTTCTCTGATTTACTGGTATTGTTCATGACAGTGCAACAGAAAGCAGGTGATTCAGCGCTGCCTGCCATAGTAAATGTGAGGGAGATCCTCTGCAGATGACTGTGACTGGGAGGGGGCCTCCCTAGTTAAAATATACATCTGAGACCAGCCGATGACTATGAGTACATGGGCTGCTGCTGGTCGCCACCAGGCCAACTCTCCTGTGAGCTGATGGCTTTTAATCTTTCACATGTTTAACACACTAACAGATGGAAGCTTAAAAACTAATCATTTAAAAGAGTAAGTAGCAAATGAGTCATTCGCTTTCATCTGAAACCATCAATCATTTCTGCACAATCAAAATGACGTGTTCGTCATCTATGCTGCATGATTTAGGATGAAGGTTTGGAAGCAAGGCAGTCTGTACTAATGTCACCATGATGACACATCCTAATCTCCAGGACCACACCTCTTCATTTAACGTGACATTTTCTCTAGCAGCGCCTTCTGGACAACTTCACGAATACAACGGAACCTTTGCCTTTCAATGCAGAGAAACCTGGGGAGGGTTAGCCTGGGGTTCAATCTCCATTCAGTGAGAGTCAAGAACAAGTGGGAGGAAATAAAACTCCTCAAAGTGTCACACAAGCACAGTTTGTGCAGCACTGATTAATAAATGTTGAGTTAGAAATCAAGTCCTTGTCAGAATGAGGCCGTGTCTCTAAGCCAGTGGTCATGACGCCACTGGTAATCTCATTTCTTAAATGCGTGTCATTGGTATATTAAAAAGATTTCCATAATGCAAAACACACTTGACAGGGGCAGATGAACATTCAGTATGATAAACACGTCTGCTGTCAAACTGGAAGATGGATGATTATTATATCCCTCTGTGATGCGCTGAGAGGAGCCACAAAAACTCCTGGCAGAGCAGCTTTAGCAAAAAACTTGAAGACTGATTCTTCAGCCCAGCAAATGAAGACAACATGTGTCAGTGGAAAACATTTGTGCAAAGGGAACAGAAAGAGGAAAGACTTGGTTTGCCTGCAAGGAGGAATATCATAGTATTGCAAGATAGACATCTGCTGTAGTGACACACACACACACACATCTGGTGTAGATCACATTCCAGCAAGGAGGTGCGAACTCCTGCTCACACCAAATGACCAATAGGATTACAATGCATGAATTGTTGTACCTCTGTCCATGGCGGAGCAGCCCAAGAAAATAAAATGTATTGTAAGACCTTAATTTGGGGTCAGTGGATGGAACTCCTGCGGGAGCTCTGTCTCTCTGATCCCAGCACTGTAAGGCCTACCTGTGATCAGACATTCAGTAAACTTTCTGCTGATTTTAAA
>NW_018128310.1:352142-352706 GCF_001952655.1 Monopterus albus
GCGCAGACACAGTCTTTATGGGGTACTGGGAGCGTTGGGTGGGTAGCAGCTGCAAGGAGACAGTAGAGAGACGTGTAAGACTGCGACCCTGTATCCTGGACGCAACTCTGGGTTGTCATAATTTAGGCTGTAAAACAAACTCGTCCAGATTTCTAGATAAGAGAGCCGCACCACCCAAAGTGGGATTGATGCCATCTCTGCTAATCAGACCAGGTTTTCCCCAAAATGTTTTCCAGTTATCTATGAAGCCCACGTTATTTTCTGGGCACCACCTAGACAGCCAGCGGTTGAATGATGACATGCGGCTAAACATGTCATCACTGGTCACATTGGGTAGGGGTCCAGAGAAAACTATGGAGTCCAACATTGTTTTAGCGAAGTTATACACCGACTCAACATTACAGTGCCTTGCGAAAGTATTCGGCCCCCTTGAACTTTGCGACCTTTTGCCACATTTCAGGCTTCAAACATAAAGATATAAAACTGTAATTTTTTGTGAAGAATCAACAACAAGTGGGACACAATCATGAAGTGGAACGAAATTTATTGGATATTTCAAACTTT
>NW_018128310.1:352959-360242 GCF_001952655.1 Monopterus albus
CTATTCTCCATGGTGTGGAGCCGCGCTTCTAAGTCTGTGAGCCTCGCCTCCAATGCTGCTAGCATCTGACATTTATTACAAGTACCATTATCACTAAAGGAGGCAGAGGAATAACTGAACATGCGACACTCCGAGCAAGAGAAAGGAGTAGAGGAAGAGGGGGAAGCCATTGCTCTCGATTAAGCTACTAGCTTAGCTAGCTTCTAAACTAGCCGACCTAAAGTAGCAAGTTAAATTTGGTAGTTAGCAAGAACTTCTGCAAAACAAGTGCTTTAAGTGGTGCAAGTGTATGTTGTCACTCAAAAATTCAGATGGACATAGAAAATAGTGAGTTTAATTCCTAAACAATCTGGAAGCAAACACAATGCAGTGCAAATACAGAAAACCGGAAATGAGTACAGTTTACCGCAGGAAACAGCAGTCCGTCAAAGGTTCCGCATCTCACAGGAGGAGACTGTGGTGGTGATGGAGGGACTTGAAGCAAAGGTAGATAGCACTGTGACACAGCAGCATAGTGAGTTGGAGCCTGGCCTAGTTAATTGGGTATGGAGGTGGACAACCAGGTGGCATGTTTTAAAAGGTGAGCCAGGTACGGCCAAGAACTTTAGTTATATACAGGTATGGTTGGTATACCACTTTGATCTAAAATGAAACATTTGGAAAAACTGTTGGCAGGGCTGAATAGGAATTTTGTTCAGATATTCATTGTCCCCAGAAGATGAACCCCCTGACTAGCATCACTATACAGTTCATATTTGTTCTTTTGAGTGAAATCATTTGAACTGTTGGATTCGTTGTCATGAAATTCATGCAAAGACTCATGAATGCTGATGAACTGAAATCATTAACTGATCCTCTGTCTTTTATCATCATGAAGACAAAATGGTGATTTGTCAGCTTAAGCTGTAGATTCATCCCATATGATGTGAACACAACATAAGTCTACCGTTGCTGTATTTGTAGCACATGTATGTATTTGGTTGTGTTTACTGTGTTTACAATGCTTTCTGTATTTGATAATATTTTCTGCATTTGCCAGGTGTTTTCTAAATGCTGCCAATCTGATGTCAAATTGGCAAATGTGTTTTCTTAATTTGCTAGTGTTTTGTTTATTTACATGTTTTCTCAAGTTGCAGTGCATTGAGCTCTCAGGGCCACCTTAGATAAAGCAGTTAGCTTTAGTACCACTATGTCTAAGCGCAGTCTCATGAAGCAGAAACATTTGTTTGATGATAAAACTTTTGTACAGATGCATATGAATGGTAGATACTGTAAGAATCAAGAAACTTTACTGTCATTATGCATAGCACAAGTACATTTCTTTTGGCAGCTCTCTGCTTAAAAGACATTATTTACATAAATAACACAAAAATTGTATGTCAATATAAAAATATGAACAGATAAAAATTAAAATGTATGGGACCTAAACAGGTCAGCAGCATATTGGCAACAAAAGAATATAGTAACATTCTAAAGTGTAGCTCAATGCAAATATCAGTCTTTAAGAAGAGGTGTGAGCCTGTGTTTGTGTCTGCAGGAGTCCAGTATTCTATCTGTTACTTTCTGTAAGGGGGAAGTTGTGTGTGTGTGTGTGTGTGTGTGTGTGTTTATGTGTGTGTGTGTGTGAGTGACAAGGGGTTAGGGGGGTGATTGATTTCACAGCTCTGTGGAAGAAGCTGTGTCTCAGTCTGTTTGTTTTAGTCTTTATATTCCTGTACCTTTTCCTGGAGGGAAGAGGCATAAACAGACTGTTGCCTGGGTGGGTGGGGTCTGCAGCAATCCGTCTGGCCTTCCTCTGCATTCGGTCAGCGTATAGTGAGTCCACATCCAGAAAAGGACTCCCTACAATGCCCTGAGCTGTTCTCACCACCTGGGTCAAGTCCTTTCTGTCTTGTGCAGTGCAGCTCCCGTATCACACTGTCGCACTGAGACAGAGGATGCTCTCTACTGTCGCTCTGTAGAAGTTTGCGAGCAACTGAGAGGAGAGACCAGCACGTTTCAGCTTCCTGAGGAAGAAAAGCCTTTGCTGGGCTTTCTTCACCAGGTAGGATGTGTTCAGAGACCAGATCAGATCAGATGTGATGTGGATGCCCAGGAACTTGGTGTTATCCACTTGCTCCACCACCTCCTTGTGTATGAGAAGAGGAGCATGTATTGTCTTCCTGGACCTCCTATAATCCACAATGACTCCCTTAGTCTTGTTGGTGTTCAGGACAAGATTGTTATCTGAACACCACCTTATCAGGTGCTGGATCTCCTCTCCGTAGTGAGTCTCATCGTTGTCTGAGATGAGACCCACTACATTGGTCTTATCCGTGAACTTCACAACTGTATTTGTGGAGTGAATGGCACAACAGTCATGGGCAAACAGAGTGAAGAGAACTGGGCTGAGCACACAGCCCTGTGGTGTGCCTGTGTTCAGGACCAGTGTGGATGATGTGCAGCTTCTGATTCTCACAACCTGAGGCCTGTTAGTGAGGAAGTCTTTAATCCAATGACCCATCATTGCAGGCATTCCCAGATTGTGCAGTTTCGTTGTCTGAGATGAGACCCACTACATTGGTCTTATCCGTGAACTTCACAACTGTATTTGTGGAGTGAATGGCACAACAGTCATGGGCAAACAGAGTGAAGAGAACTGGGCTGAGCACACAGCCCTGTGGTGTGCCTGTGTTCAGGACCAGTGTGGATGATGTGCAGCTTCTGATTCTCACAACCTGAGGCCTGTTAGTGAGGAAGTCTTTAATCCAATGACCCATCGCAGGCATTCCCAGATTTGCAGTTTCAGTGCCAGTTTGTCTAGGATTAGTGTTAAATGCCAAACTGAAGTCAACAATTAGCATCCTGACATAAGTGTTAGGGCGCTCCAGGTGGGACAAGGCTGTGTGTAGTGCTAGTGAGACAGCATCCTCTGTTGATCAGTTCTCTCTATAGGCAAACTAATGGGTGTCCAGACCAACAGGGATGATGTCCTTGATGTGCTTTAGAATGATCCTCTCAAAGCACTTCATGATTACTGGTGTCAGAGCAACAGGGCAGTAATCATTGAGGCAGGTGACAGCTGATTTCTTGGGCACAGGCAGAATGATGGAGGACTTGAGGCACACAGGGACTGAAGCAAGATGCAGGGACAGGTTAAAAATGTCCAAGAAAACTCCTGCCAGTTGGTCAGCACATAGCTTCAAAACCCTGTGGCTGTCCTGTGGCTTTGTTGGTGTTGATCCTCCTCAGGGTGGAGCTCACCTGGTGTAGCTGCAGGATGAGAGGCTGGTGCTGTTCCTCAAGCTGAGGGAGATGTACAGTTCCTCTGCTGTCAGGTATATCGAAGCATGCAAAGAAACTATTCAGAATGGGTGTCCAGACCAACAGGGATGATGTCCTTGATGTGCTTTAGAATGATCCTCTCAAAGCACTTCATGATTACTGGTGTCAGAGCAACAGGGCAGTAATCATTGAGGCAGGTGACAGCTGATTTCTTGGGCACAGGCAGAATGATGGAGGACTTGAGGCACACAGGGACTGAAGCAAGATGCAGGGACAGGTTAAAAATGTCCAAGAAAACTCCTGCCAGTTGGTCAGCACATAGCTTCAAAACCCTGTGGCTGTCCTGTGGCTTTGTTGGTGTTGATCCTCCTCAGGGTGGAGCTCACCTGGTGTAGCTGCAGGATGAGAGGCTGGTGCTGTTCCTCAAGCTGAGGGAGATGTACAGTTCCTCTGCTGTCAGGTATATCGAAGCATGCAAAGAAACTATTCAGAGTGTCAGGGAGGTTGGGATCATGGCTGACCTGTTGGTTGTTGCCTCTGTAGTTTGTTATTGTTTTGATGCCTCTCCACATACTCTGTGTGTTGTTATTCATAAAGTGCCCCTCAGTGTGCTACCTGTACCTGCGTTTGGTCAGCTGGATGCCCTTGTTTAGTTCTTTCCGGGCCCTGCTATAGGCCAGCCTGTCACCTGATCTGAAGGCAGCCTCCCGAGTTTTGAACAGAGGTAAAACTGTACTGTCCAACCATGGTTTCTGGTTTGGAAAAACCCTAATGGACTTTGTAGGTAGGTCAGCATCAGTACAGAACTGCACATAGTCCAGAACAGCTGATGTATAAGCCTCCAAGTCTGAGCCCTCTTTGAACACCCCCCAAATCAGTATCCTCAAAACAGTCCTGTAATGCTGAAGAAGCCTCCTCCGTCCACACCTTAACTGTTTTGGCGAGTGGTTTTATCCTGCAAATCAGAGCTCTATCAGCTCCACAGAGATGTGATCTGACATTCCCGGGTGTGGAGCTGCTATGGCATTATATGCTCCTGGGATGTTGCAATAAACCTGATCCAAGGCACCACTGTCCCTGGTTGGGAAATTAATGAATCTGTGGAATTTGGGAAACACTGCCTTAAGGTCCACACGGTTAAAATCTCCAGCCACAATTCTGGGTTTGCATTCATCTGCCTGCTGATCAGGCTGTACAGCTCCTCCAGCACTAGCTTAGCATTAGCTCGTGGTGGCATATAGGTGGCTACAATCAGGACATTGGTGAAGAATTTGGTCCTCATATGACCTTTTTCTCTTTTATACAAATTCAAAGACGCACAATCAGGAACACTACACAGGCTATTGTTGTATGGAACACTAGTATTCTTAAATTATATTACTAAACAGTTATTCAGAATTTGTTTCAAATTATTATTTCACGATTCAGCTCATTCCTCTGTATTATCATGGGTCATCTTCTTCGTTTTGCTGCAACTCCTTGGTGATCAGTGTTTGCAGCACCCACACCCCCACATCTAACACCCTGAGATGTTGTATTGAGCTACAGCAGGACAGCAGACTATTGTTTGAGTCATGTTTTGTTGCTACGTAACCATTTTAAAGAGTCCATGGCATGCTCATTTCCACCCATTTAATTGTTTGATCTTGGGTACCTCTAGATTAGTTTGGCACCCCTCATAACTCCAAATAGTCTGTAATTAATTCTGAATGATAACACCAGAAAGCCTCCTCCTAAAAATGGAGAGGATAGTTCATGAGCATGCACAACTCCTGTTGACAGTGTTGTGTTGCAAGTGGACAGCACAACAAACTGCAATGGCAGTATTCATTCTGAATTTCTTCTCCATAGATAGGTAAACAATGGTGTATGTAATGATGAAAAGAGATGTATAACACTCTACACAAAGTGGGTAATTGAGAAATTCCATATTTTAACTGGCATAATGCAGGCATAGTGACTTCACCAGCCTTACAACAATTCTCTTTAAAGTTACAGATACAAGGCATTAACAAGGTCAAGGTCAAATGTTTATTGTCATATGCACAGTGAGGAAAATGTTTCCCTGTACAATGAAATTCTTACTTTGCAATCCACATAAATGCCACACAATAAAAGTGAAATATAAAGTAGATACATAGGTAACACAAAAGCTAAATCACAAAATATAAAGCACTTTAAAACAGCCAACTAGAGAAATGTATTTTCTGGATGCTGAGTGCTGAAAGATCGCCCTGAAAATGCTGAACATTTTGACACCTGAATGGTTGTGCTAGCTGAAAGTATACTGAAGTAGAATTTTCCCATTCATTTGAATGGGGCAAGGTTTTCAAAATAAAGCTAAATATTTAAAGAGAAGTTTAGAAAAATTCTGAATAGAGGCACGGATGTCCTCGAAGAGCTAAACATTTTGACAGTTGAAAGCATGCTGAAGTAAAATTTCCCCATTCATTTAAATGGGGGTAAGATTTTCAAAATAAGCTAAATATTTCAAAAGTATGAAGTTTAGAAAAATTCTGAATAGAAGCATGAATATCCTTGAAGAGCTGAACATTTTAATGCCTGAAATAGCTGAAACTATGCTTAAGTAGAACTTTCCCATTCATTTGAATTTGGCAAGATTTTCAAAATAAAGCTAAATATGTCAAAACTATGAAATTTACAAAAGTTTTGAATAGAAGCATGAATGTACTTGAAGAGCTGAACATTTTGATAGCTGAAATAGCTGAAAGTATGAAGAAGTAAAAATTTCCCCATTCATTTGAATGGTGCAAGATTTTCAGAATAAAGCTATATATTTCAAAAGTATGAAGTTTACAAATGTTCTGAATAGACGCATGAATGTCCTTGAGGAGTTGAACATTTTAATATCTGAAATAGCTGAAAGTATGCTTAAGTTGAATTTCCCCATTCATTTGAATGGGGCAAAAAGTATGAAGTTTAGGAAAATTCTGAATAGATGCCCACATGTCCTGACAAAGTGGAACATTTTGATACCTGAATGGTTTTTCTAGCTGAAACTAGTTAAGCGGCAAAAAACGTACGGTATAATAATAATAATAACAATAATAAATAATTGGATAACATAGTACAATAATTGGATAACATAGTATGGATGCTGAATACGCATCCATCCAATAATAATAATAAATAATTGGATAACATAGTATGGATGCTGAGTCAGCATACATACAATACAGAAAGAAAGACCAGGAAAACATAGTATGGATGCTGAGTCAGCATCCATACAATAAAAGAAACATAATATAAAAATACAACAAGAACACAATATAATGAAGAGAGGATGTATGCTATGGAAATGGTCAGCAATAGTGCAAATACTCAGCAGTGAGTGTGCAATTATGCATGTGCAAACTGAGTGTGTAAACAGTACAGGTGGAATTACATGAGGTAGTTCCTGAATCAGCTGTTTAGAAGTCTGATGGCAGTCGGAAAGAGTTTTTCAGTCTAGAGGTCCTGCATTTCACACTTCTGAACCTCTGGCCATAGGGTAGAGGTGGTAACAGTCCATGCTGGGGGTGAATGGAGTCTTTGAGGATGAATGCAGCTTTCCTATGCACCCTGCGGTGGTAAATGCTCTGCAGAGATGGCAGTGGAGTCCTGGTGATCTTCTCCACAGTCTTTACCACTTTCTGCAGGCACTTGCGGTTCGTGGCAGTAGTGCTGCCATACCAGATGTCCCCACCAGTGATACGTCCTATCACTGTGGAGTTGTCTGTGAGGAGGCAACACAGTCATGGGAGAACAGGGTGTAGAGGATGGGACTGAGGACGCATCCCTGTGGGGTGCCAGTGTTTGTAATAATGCTGGCTGAGGTCCTATTGCCAATCCTTACAGTCTGGGGCCTGCCAGTCAGAAAGTCCAGGAGCCAGTCACAGAAGGTGGGGTGCAGACCTAGTGTGGACAGTTTGTGGGTGAGTTTGTTGAGGATAACTGTGTTGAAAGCAGAGCTGTAGTCAATGAATAATAATCTGATGTAGGAGCCTCTATTTTCCAGG
>NW_018128310.1:360367-371210 GCF_001952655.1 Monopterus albus
CTGGTATACTGCTCTGAATGTGGGCCAGCACCACTCTCTCAAAACACTTCATAATGATTGGAGTGAGTGCCACTGGCCTGTAGTCATTCAGGCAGTCTGGTAAAACAGTGAGTCCTTGTACGGGAACATTCCCAGACATGCAGTAACCTCAGGCCCTTTATTTTTCTCCACATCCTCTGGTCACAGTGCAGCAGCAGGAGAGAAAATATATTCGGGCACAGTCAAAAAATTCCACTTATACAATGGCACCGGTGGATGTCAGGCAAGCTCACATGAAAGTGCAACTGCCTGGAGATTATGACAAGTCAAGGAAATCCTGAAATTCCCACACAATACTTAATTTTGTTAGAAAAAAAGTCTCGCGAGCAAGTTTGCGAGACGTGTATACACCAAGTTGCTTCTGCATAGAAGTACTAGAACATACGTACACCTCATTTTTTTAGCTTTAGGTCATGTCTAAGATGATAATTCACCATTGTAACATTGTAGACAAGTCAGAAAACAAGGAAAAGCATGCCATGAGCTCTTTAACAGATCACATGATCTAGACAGGCTGTAGCTCACATATAGCACCACCACACCTAGGCCACATTGTGCTGATTTCAAAGAGACAGTAAAACAACAATTTTGTGTCAGCTGTGAGTGTGCCACTGTGCCAGACAGTCAGGATCAGAACCATCATTTTGGACCTGTGCATTTAAAACAAAACAAATTTTTGTTTGGTTATTTTTCTTTTTCAGCAGTCTCATTCTTGAAAGCTGAAAGAAGCTCAGGCATATGATTTTTCTGTTATATCATTCTTTTTTACTGTTGATGAGGTCAGCTGGTGGAGGCAGTAATTTTCCCATCAGTAGCTGTCAACTGCACCACCCACATCTCATCCAAGATACCTGGGGAGAGAAGGCCTCCTCCACAGAGCCCACATAGACCTGCCAGTCAGCTGGACCTCGACTACATGTTCACACTGCAGGAAACTTTAAAGACAGTGTCTGGGAAAAAGTTTAGACAGTCAATGGGTACACTGTCTTAGTTTCTTTTGTTGTTTATTCCCTCTGATATAATCTGCAGACTATTTTAGGTAATATCAAAATGAAGATGATTGTAACCTGATATAGATTCACCTTTCTTTTTTCTTCACCATGAACCTGGCTTTTCTATGCAACAATTCTCACCTCAATTTCAGTGCAATTTTACACTTTACACTGGTTTGGCCCAAGCACGTTATAGAGGGAAAGTAAGCCATAGAACAATGTTTCATTACTGTCCACACACAAACACACGCACACGATTTATGGGTCAATGCTAAAAACCACTTATGCACCTTCAGAATAACCTCTCATGGGAACTTCACATTAACTTGCATTAATTTCCCAGAGACTTCCCCTAACCTTAACCATAGCCACAATTTGCCTAACCCTAAACTTTACCATAACCTTAAACTAACCCTAAACCTAAGATTACCCTACTCCTAATCCAAGTTATCACTTTAAAATGACCAGCATTCCCTCACAAAGACCAAAAAAAATATCAAACGAGAGAACTAATATGTAAACATAGAAGTTAATAGAAGTAGATAGAAGTAAATAAACAATATTAACTTCTTATATTATTAGTTATAACTATAATATATATATTTATATTCTAATGTACATTCTTTTTCTTTTTTCTCTGTCTTATCTTGTTTTGCTTGCCTATTTGGTGCTTTTCAAAAGAACATTGTACATACACAAGGTCAATTTCCTTGTGTCCAAAACACCTGGCAAATAAAGTTGATTCTGATTCTGAAACACTAGTTGGCCCTAAACTTAAATAAACCTAGAAGTTGCTTTATTTTTTGAGTTTTATCAATTTCTTTATTTTTACACTGTATAATTTTTCACTCCATTAATAATAGATGATACCAGCTTACAGTATATATTACATGTACATCCATTAATCTGGCAATTGAAAACTTACAGTTTACACCATTGTATCTTATATGTAAGGGCTCCTCAACCAACAGAGGGAAGTTGCACCCTGCATTATTAATTGGTAAGGCCTGTTTGAAAAAAGAAAAAGAAATCTTTGAAATTATATGTTGATCTTATTTAGACTACCTGTTTAAATAGATGATTAACTATCAGAATCAGAATCAGTTTTATTGGCCAGGTGTGATGGACACATGAGGAATTTGACTCAGGTACATTGGCTCTCAATGTGCAAACAGCAAACCAGCATAAGGCTGTGTAATATAACAAAATAAGCAGTATTAACAGCAATATTGACAGCAACAAACAGTACAAGCAATGCAGAATAAGCAGTATAAACAGACAGCAAACAATGCAGACAACAAAGAATGTTCACTGAAATGAGATAAATAGGGATAAAGAACTACTTAAAAATAGAGACCTGTATGAGTCTGTATAATCTGTACAATGTATATATACACACACACACAGGTATTTCACTGAGGGCTATTGTCCAATCATACTGTCATGGGTTAAGTGTTCATCAGTGTGATGGCCTGGGGGAAGAAACTGTCCCTGTGCCTGGTTGTTTTGGTGCACAGCTACCTGTGACGCCATCCAGAGCCGAGGAGTTCAAACAGGTTGTGTCCAGGGTGTGAGGGGTCTACAGTGATCCTCTCCACCCTCCTTTTGACCCGTGCGGTGTACAGGTCCTCCATGGAGGGCAGGCTCACACCAATGCCCTTTTCTGCAGTCCTGACTGTCCGCTGAAGTCTGTACTTGTCCTGTTTGGTTGCTGAGCCAAACCAGACAGTGATGGAGGTGCAGAGGACAGACTTGATGATTCCTCTGTAGAATTGTATCAGCAGCTCCTGGGGCAGGTCAAACTTCCTGAGCTGGTGCAGGAAGCACATCCTCTGCTGTGCCTTGTTGGTGATGGTCCTGATGTTGCACGTCCACTTCAGGTCCTGGGAGATAGTGGAGCCCAGGAACTTCTAGGACTTTACTGCTGCCACAGTGCTGCCAAGTATGGTAAGTGGGGGTAAGGTGGGAGGGTTCTTCCTGAAGTCCACTGTCATCTCCACTGTTTTGAACGTGTTCGGCTCCAGGTTGTTGCGGCTACATCACAGGACCAGCTGCTCAACCTCCCGTCTGTAGGCTGACTCGTCACTGTCTCGGATGAAACCAATGACCGTTGTATCATCAGCAAACTTTAGGAGCTTGACAGAGGGGTCCTTTGAGATGCAGTAACTGGTGTAAAGTGAAAACAGTCGAGGGGAGAGCAAACATACCTGGGGGGCACCTGTGCTTATTGTCCAGGTGCTGGATTTGGTTTTCCCCAGCCTCGCCCTTGGGGAGGTGACAGTGGTGCAGTGGGTGGAGCAGTTGTCTCCAAACCAGAAGGTTGAAGGTTCGAATCTCAGTGCCAGAAGTCCACATGTTGAAGTGACATTGTTTCTGGTACAGAACCGATGGCAGCCATCTGCGGCGCCACCTCAGCTGATGGCTCCAACCATCAGCAGCCAAAGGGGTTCAGTGTCTTGCCCAAGGACACTTCGACACGTGGACTGCCAGCACCAAAATTCAAACCTTCAACCTTCTGGTTGGGAGATGACTGCTGCACCACTGTCACCCCCCTCTGCTTTAGTTTCCCATCATCTGGAAGTTCTTCCTGTCTCAACTTCTGTCTGAATTCCTCACAACATTCTTTCTTTTGCAACTTCCACCACTTGGTCTTCTTTTCTGTCTTTCTTCTCCTCTTCTTCCTGACCATCAGAGTCATCCTACACACCACCATCCGATGCTGTCTGGCTACACTTTCTCCTACCACCACTTTGCATTCACTAATCTCTCTTAGACTGCTTCATCTACATAGAATGTAGTCTACCTGTGTACTCCTGCCTCCACTCTTATATGTAACTCTGTGTTCCTCCCGCTTCTAGAAATAGGTGTTAACTACAGCCATTTCCATCCTCTTAGCAAAGTCCACCACCATCTGTCCTTCTAGGTTCCTTCCCTTAACACCAAACCTGCCCATCACCTCCTCATCACCTTTGTTCCCCTCACCAACGTGCCCGTTGAAGTCTACCCCAATCACCACTCTCTCCCCTCTGGGAATACTCTCCAGAATCTCTCCTTCTCTTCTTACTTGTGGAGCATAACCACTGACTACATTCAACATTACCTCTTCAATTTCCAACTTCAAACTGATCACCCTGTCTGACACTCTTTTCACCTGTAAAACATTCCTCACAAGCTCCTCCTTCATGATCACTCCTACCTCATTTCTCTTCCTGTTCACACCATAATAAAACAGTTTGTATCCCCCTCCAATGCTACACGCTTTGCTACCCTTCCACCTGGTCTCCTGCACACACAGTATATCTATCTTCCTTCTCTCCATCACATCTTGACCTTTCCCTGTCATTGTGCCAATGGTAAGAATCCCTACTCTCAGACTTATACACCTGCCTTTCCTCTGCTCTCTCTTCTACCTCCTCTCCTTCTTAGACCAACAGTAGCCAAATTTCTGCCAGCACCCTGTAGGTCAACAGCATTGGTGGCGGTCGTTGTTAACCTGGGCCTCGACCGATCCGGTATGGAATTCACATTGATGATTCGCATGTTTAAATTTGGCATGTTTTTACACTGGATGCCCTTCCTGACGCGACCCTCTCTATTTATCCGGGCTTGGGACCGGCACAGAAGTCACTGGCTTGCAACCCCTGTGGCTAGTCAAGTCTGCTTCTTTATTAAAGGATAACCATACTTACCACCTGAGTCCTCTGAAACAGTTTACCTGTTAAGGGTTAGGTATTGGGGTTAGGGTTAGCTTTGCCAATAGGATGGTAGGTATTACTGGCACTCCCATCGAACTCTTTGCTCTTGGGGGTGGGGGGTGATACTTTGCCTCCTTTGCATGGCTGCATCACAAAAAAAAGTAACCACTCAAGTTTTTCTATCATATGTAGGGCACATACTGTTTGAAAATGTCTGAAATTGAACCCTGTTGAGTGTAGCTACATCTGAAGAGCGAGATGCACAGGAAAGTAATATCACTGCAGCTGCAGCAGGCACCAAACTGGGGTGACCCAGAGCCAGATTTCAAGGTAACTGACCAAGTTAGTGAAGACTACAACATATCTAGCTGGTGGGCATCAAAATAATGTAATTCAGAGAGTGTTATCCTGATCAAAACCAGCTGCCAGGCTGTTTGAATCTGGGTTACAGGCACCTTTGACAGCAACTCTCCCCATTAAGATATGTTTTGGGGATGTTTCTACATAAAAAACGATTATATTGCTTAATGTAGCTTTAATATATTGCTGCTCTTTCCCCGCATGTCTGCTTGTTTTGTTATTGAACTGACAGATCATCATGCTGTGGCCAGTGTTGATATTCTCTCTGTGTTCACGTTCTGTGAACTGCATTTATAGTTTGTTTTGACAATGAAAATGTGAATCATCACATCAGATTCAGATTTATTTGGGGGGGAAGGTCTCCACTACCAGCATTTTCCACTAATTCTGAACAAATCATTATAGCTGCTGCAGAACATGTAGATGTTATTCACACTGTGTTCATAGACTGGACACAGATTGAGTCTCTTTGCTTTTGAGAGTGGGAAAGCCCATGTGTACCAATGTGAAAACAATAGGCAGGTAGAACTTTATTGATCCCACAGTGGGGAAATTCCTGTACTACTGTATATTTTCAAAGATTATTGTGTTTAAGGTGCAAGAAAAGTGAGCAGCACTCAACCAAACAGCCAGCCAAGGCAGGGATGATTACATCTCTCAGGGCCACAGTGACTAGCTTTAAAATTCTGCATCCACTGAATAAAACTATTTTTCAATCTAGCTTCACATTGAAATGTATCCTCATCTTGTACCTGCTATTAAAAAAGCTGCAGTAATGATAAGACAATTAGCAGACTAATTTAATTAGTGAGCCTTAATAATCCATTGTGTTCCTAATGATCACTGGAGGCAAGCAAACTAAGTGATGTAAATGCCACTATAGTGCACTTTCATTTAAACGCAGGTATTTCACTCTCTTGTTTATAATTAATGAGAGCTGAGGTGATTGTATAACATGACATTAAACTGCAATGCTGAAGTGACCCAAAATTGATTCATTAATAAGGTGAAGCCACTGAATATGGTGTTTTTCTTCCGGCATGGGAGTGCATTTCTTTATAGCAGGGGTGTCCAAACATTTTGTAAAGAGGGCCAGATTTGGTGAGGTGAAAATGTGTGGGGGCCGACCATTCAGCCTGACATTTTTTGATCCATTAACATTAAATGCAAATTAACTATTTTACAAAATTTTGATTGCAAATGGCATACTTTTCACTTCTTCACACAGAATACAAATAAATCTAAACACGTTTTTACCAAAATCACTCTGCCTTTCATATTTGAAGACCACATAAAATGAAGAAAAAGACTGTCTGGAAAAAAAAACTGAGGAAGATTAAACATATCTAGGTTCATTTGAAACATTACATATTATTCACTATTAAATGCTCACTGTAAACTTCTAAATTCAAAACATGTGAACAGGAAAATAACACTAATAGTTATCTTATCCAGAAGTTCAAAACACTGAGGGCCATATGAATCTGTGTATCACTTGTTCTTTCGTTTTTCAATTGACCATCAAAAATATCAGGATATCAAATACGAAAAAGGCCACATTTTTCATTATTTCAATTTTAGACTCGGATCAAAAATACGAAATGAAAAAACAGGCTGCCGGACCGAATTTGATTTGAATATTTAATTTGTCGGGTTTTCTAGACCCGGTTTGATTGTCACTTGAAAGACAAAAGACTGATTGAAAAGACTCGGTGCATATTCAAAACTGTGGTTTTGTTCATCGCAAAAAAAAAAAAATCAATTCACTGAGATTTTAGAATGTATTCACCTCAGACTAAACAAATGACTTGCCTGCACTAATGTGAAGGGTGATACTGAGATCTCGACTGCACTAAATACTTCTTGCACAAGTATGTCGAGCCAAACAAGCTCAGCATTTTCTTTGCAAATGTTCGAATCTCTTGGAACCTGCCTTTATCCAGTCGGCGGTAAAAGTTGACAAGAGGGAGCCGTTGGTGCCGACTGCGACACTCGGCATCACACTGCAACTCAACGAGCTCCAGCTGCATTTTAGAAATGGGCTGGAAAGGATCACACAAGGGTCACGTGGCAAAGTGCGGCTACAGATCTAACGCCATCTTCTGGCGAAATATAAAATGGCTTTTTTGTACACGTGTATTTTATACTGTGGTAAACAGAGCTGGCGGGCCGCATATTATTGATTTTATGACAGAGGCTGCGGGCCGGTGGAAATTTGAACATGGGCCGCAATTGGCCCACGGGCCGGACTTTGGACATGCCTGCTTTATAGTAATCATCTCTCTGTGTTGAATCTACAAATTCCACATTGACTTTAATCGAATATTGATTTATCTCATTTTCTCCCTCTCTCTCTTATTCCACCTTCACAAAAATGTAAATACACATTTGGCCCTGCATTTAACATACATGTCTGAGCGTTCAGAATCTGAATCTCTTTAGGGTTAATGTGATTGTGATATCAGGGTGGGCTCCTCAAAACATGAGCATAAATCACAGTTCACTGTGTGAAGCATAACAGTAGTAGTAGGATAGGAGTAGAATAAGGCCTGTTATTTTCATTCAAATTTACCTGCTTCTAATAATTAAAAATCATTATTATGAGTAGATGAGAAATTGTATACAATGGCCACCCATGGCCAGTCAGATTGATAATTGAACTTTAAAGGTCTCCTATTATACAAAACCCACTTGTTGATCATATTAGCACCTTCACTGTTACGTCGGCTCACTCGCGGAAGCGAGGTGAGCAAGCAAGACGGACTCAGAAATAGGATCAACAGTTCAGACCAGAGGGTTTATTGGACAAACTGCAGGTAAGCACTGATAGTATGAGCAGAGGAATGAGGAGATGCGATGAGTGGGAGCAAACCCCGTGGAGGCAAGGATGGCAGAAAGCAGGGAAGATGTAGCAGCCCCCAGATGGCAGACACTGGTGACAGGGCGGACAGGAGAGGATGAGTGAAATAAGGATGTGAGGACCAGACTGACCTGAGATGTCTTGAGGAATATGTCTGTCCAGAAGGGCGAGGTGAGGAGCCGCTGATAGCTGGGGATGGCAGGCGAAGGAGGGCCAACTCCAGTTGACCACAGTCAGCAGTCCACCTCCACCTGAAGGACAAAGGACATTCTTTTGAGGACAGTGAAGTCTCCAGAGAACATCGCCGGTTTGAGAGAGGAATCAAGGAAGTTATTTTTGTCCAAATAGAACACCCCTCACTAAATCAAGGTGGTGGACTAAGACAACTTGTCATCCATCTACAACCCTGTTTTGAGATCTCTCCCCAAACATGCCCACCAGGACAATAGGCGTTGGTGCACAGGGGAGGGTTCAAAAACAGGTAACGACACGCACCAATACTGGGCTATAACGATTCAGTCATTAGGGGACATTGTTGGCCTTAAAAAGACTGAAACACCACCGATGGGGATAAATATCTTCGGCTCAATGCCAGTTAGGCAGAACTGATGAAGCCTCTTGGATGAGAGGTGAAACGTCTTTGACCTAGAAACCTAGTCCAGTTGATTGTTTTCTAAGTTTTTTCAGCTTACCATGACCTGGATGACTGAGAATCTGCACGGACGAGTCCTGGTGATCTTCTCCACAGTCTTTACCTGTTAGGATGGCTCGAACACAGAAGTGAGCGAGTCACAAAAAATTGACGGACCCAGGTGGCTGACTTCGATGCAGGCAGTGCTAGTTTATTTACAGTGTTAAATAAGTGACAAGAAATGAACAGTAGAGTAGTAATGGGGACCGGGTGTCGAGCTTCGGAGGGTTACACAGTCAATGGTGGAGATGATGAGAAGAGGACCGGGCTGCGGACACTGGGACTCACTCCTGGACTGGTCGAGTTGGATGGTACTGAAGATGAACAGAAATAGTACATACGGTAAGTAGTAGACTGTGCATCGACCTGCAGGGTGGTGATGAATCAGAGTGGAGGAGGTCCGTGGTCCGAAGGAGCGACTGAGGCAGATCAAAAGAACGACGGGGAACAAATACAGATCAAAAGAACGACGGGGAACAAACGGGCCTGAGAAATGCTAGAAAGAACTGGCAGGGGAGTGAACGAAGAGTAGGGACTAAATAGGGAGAAACTAATCAGGTGCAGCTGGTGGTAATCCGGGGGTAAGAAGCAGGTGTAAAGAATAATGTAATCAGGGTAAGGGAGTGAAAACAGAGTGAGGGGAGTGAGAAAGTAGGTGCAGCCCGGCAAACCTGACATTACCACTTTCTGCAGGTGCTTGCGGTCCATAGCAGTAGTGCTGCCATCCCAGACGGTGATGCAGCTGGTCAGGATGCTCTCAACAATACAGCTGTAGACGTTGGTAAGGATCCTAGGCAACATGCCAAACCTCCTCAGCCTCCTCAGGAAGTACAGCCACTGTTGGGCCTTCTTAACCAGTACATGAGATCTTACCTGCCAATTTCCTCATGTAATCCTGCAGAATTTTATTAAACACGTGAGAAGAGCAGCACTCTGAAAGATGAGGAACATAGGTCAATCATGTTAAACTATTTGACTTCAGGTGGGTAATTCAGCAACAGTGCGTATAAATTTGGAATTTCAGTTTAAAATGCACTACAACCTCAAAGATCTATGAGATTTAACACACTGCTTAGATAATGTAAAAAAATGTACCACTTAATACTTTTGTCCACTTTCATTACAGGCAAGATTGAAGTATTACTGCATAAATTTTTGCTATATAATCATTTAGCCTATACAATTTAGCCCATAGTCTATATTTACCACAAAACATGTAAAAAGTTGCTTTCCTTTTTTTCTCCTTTTCATTACAGTTACCTATTTCTCTATCATGATAAGAGAAAATTATATTTGAACCTTCTGTTTCTTAAACCAAATATGTGACTGTACTCTAAACTCTGTCAAATTCACTGCCCTCTTCAATATTCTAAAACTAACAGAAAGTGATGCCTCTTGACAAATCATCATTAATAAGTTCATTCACATTCACATTCACAACTAAATTTATAAAGGGTGTTATCCACATCCAGACCAATACACCATCGCCTCGGCTTTTCTCTTTCTTCGTCCTTTGTCCCCACAGTCATTTGGCTTCGTACAGTCTCAACAGCTAGAATTCATTATGTCACATTCCAGACATCAGCACTTGCAGCTCAGCAGTCTTTTTTTTCCTTGCTCTGGAACTGCAGGGAAATAGTTTTGAAAAAATCAGCATGACTCACACTGTCTTTATTGTTGTCCCAGTGATGAATACTTAAGAGGGAGAACCCATGCCCTAGGGTTGCCCTGTTGACCCTGGGCAGGTCTACCACAAGACCACTCAGGAAATCTGACTCTCACATGTCCCCACTTCTCACAGTGGAAGCACCTTACTTTTTGGCCTGCAGGAAACCTTCTTGTCCTCTGAGGCATTCCAGCCCACCCCCTGGCTGTGCATATATCAGCTGGGGGATGACGACAGCAGGCACTGAAGATGGAGGGGGTCCGGCTGGCTCGGCAGGAGTCACAAGCACAGGCACCTTTTTCTTCCCCCTTTTTTCAACCAGGGAACAAGCACCCTTTCATGTTGGTATGACATTCAATGTACAGAATTGGGGAGTTTGGGTGTAGCTCCCTCTCGGTCATAACTCACCTCGGCTTCTAATGTTGGTCTGGGGATGGACACTAGTTTAGTATCACATGGAGAAAAGCAGAGCGCCTCCCCTTTTGCCACCTCACTGCGCTCATGGTCTTTATCTCTTCTTCCTGTACAAACGTTACAATC
>NW_018128310.1:371341-371927 GCF_001952655.1 Monopterus albus
GCTGGAGCTCACACTTCCATGTTGGAATATGGTAAATCTAGGTATGTGTGTGTGTGTGTGTGTGTGTGTGTGTCTCCAGCCCCCTGATCTTGATCTCGAGGTGCACTGATCAATGGGTGGCCTGAGTTGCAGGCCCCCTGTGTGTGATGCTAATAAGTATGTTAAACTGGCCAGGTGGTCATCTCAGGTTGTGAACCCATTGGCGCTGCAGGGCACCCTAAGACAAAGCAAAATCTTGGAATATGCTAAGTGGGTCTACTGTGGGTGTAAAACAGGCCAACAGGTCTCTGTGACCAGACAGCCTATTTACATTTTAACAAAGAGATGCAGACATCCTGCCTCAACAGAAGTTACAGTATTCAAAGTAAGCAGATTCTGCTTCATCACAATTGTAAGATATATAAGCAAGGAAAATAAATGTATTAAAAATAACCAAAGCTCAGTAGTTCTGGACAATCATCAATATAGCTGTAATATGTATAAACAAGGAAAATAAAGTTATAAAAGGTAACTAAAGGGAACTACAGGTATGAGAAGTAACTAAAGCTGATAAAGTAACTAGAGTCTATAAGACTCAAATCTTACA
>NW_018128310.1:372013-374503 GCF_001952655.1 Monopterus albus
TTAAAACAGCTTCCACTCCTCTGTGGAGATTGTCCATGGTGTCCAGGAGTGGGAGGCTGTTCAAATGTCTTGGTATGTTGAAGCCTCAAGAGTCCTTGTCACTGGATCTAAGAGACCAAGCACAGTTCCTGAGAAGCAATTTCACCTCATGAGCCAATGCTCTGCATTGCGCTTGGTGCTGTTGGTGTGGATGTGGCAGTTCAACCGTGGAGCCCCCGTTCAGGGAGCTCTCCATGTCCTGGGGGAGGGCCACTCTGCAGGTCACATGAAGTGTCAGGACCAGACTCACTGCACCAGTGGCATCCCATCATGGCACCATGCTGGAGTTTGTTGAGATCCTGACAGCGACTGTTCCTTTCACAACTGTCTGTAGAAGCTGGATGCATGCATAGGTGGTTGACTGCCTGCACCCACAGCCATGGAAGAGAGTGGGGCACCTGAGTTCAATAATTTGGAGGGGAGGATGAACACCTCCAGCAGCACAGTGCACATGCCAGTGGCTACATGCAAGCAGATTTTTATTGTAACTACATCAGGAAGCATTCTTCAAGTCACAAACAACTGGAAGAAATAAGCAGAATGAATAACACAAAAATGGAAAGATACAAATAAAGCAATCCTCATCAAAATGGAAAAATAAAATGCAAAACCATACATAAATGCAAAACAATTAATCAAAAAATGGGAAGGAACAAATAAGGCAAACAACCGAAAAATGAAAAATTATTCAACAGTAAAGTCATCCTAATTATCAAAGCATAAATTGTTCATATCTTTTTTTTAATGCAAAATGGAAAATTTTTTTTAAGACAAATACAAAAATGGGAAATTAATAAGCTGAGCAATCGACAATAAGTTAATCCTAATTAACCAGAGTATCAATCATTCATAACATGTCCTGCAATAGTAATCTAATCTACATCTTCATTTACTGTGAGCCACCGGGAAAGAAAAGATTCGAACCCTGTTTCTATTTATTTTTTTACTTTGAACTCATACACCAATTTCATCTATGTACACTCTGTTATTAGCCATTCCTCTGGGGCCTGCCTTCTCTCCTGGTCCTGCGATGTAGGTGGGATGCAGATAACAGCTTTCCCCTAGCTCCTTGTCTTCTCTCAAGGAGGCATGTGAAGGGCATCAGCAGCTGCACCAGGGCACAGCTGCCCTGCCATAGTGAGGGGAGGCTTGGTCTCAGCTTGCTGTCTCCGCATATCCACCATGTGTCTGCCTCTGAGGTGGGTTGGTTCACAAACCGGGTGGCAGAATAGTGATGTTGAAGGTTTCCTTGCACCAGGCCGGGTGGCAGGTAGTGGGCATTCATGCCGGTAACAGAACGCACAAAGCAGGTATAATTTTCAGGATATCAGCTGCTAATGGAGGAACGTCTCCTTTATCTCACCGGTGGAAACAATAAAGAGAGATTAATATTGTTCAAAGGTTAGAGAAAAAAGACTTATGTCCTTATGGTATACACGGTAATCCTGTAGTCTGCCAGTTCTTTCAATTGACTGGGGGACTGTTCCTATATGTAGTCCCACAGTAGAACAAATACAAACAATATATCTGCTAACATTGCTTTGCCTTGCAGTATCAAATCAAGTAAAATAAAATTTGTATATATAGCACCTTAAAAAACATTCAGCTGACCAAAGTACTGTAGAAAGAAATTCTTGGTAAAATGATATAGTGCTATGTTATGTATTTGCAAAACTGTTCAAAAAATTGTTTAATCTGTTTGACCTTTGGAAAGACTTGACCTGTGCCCATGAACAGCTTGTGAGTAGATGCAGCGTGAGACTCACAACAACAGGAAGTGTGCGCAGGCAGAATGAGATGACAGGGCTGTCTGCAGCCAGAGATGTAAGTGGGTAAAAGGTCTTATTGTTGACATTTACTAATAATATACAGTGCCTTGCGAAAGTATTCGGCCCCCTTGAACTTTGCGACCTTTTGCCACATTTCAGGCTTCAAACATAAAGATATAAAACTGTAATTTTTTGTGAAGAATCAACAAGTGGGACACAATCATGAAGTGGAATGAAATTTATTGGATATTTCAAACTTTTTTAACAAATAAAAAACTGAAAAATTGGGCGTGCAAAATTATTCAAATCCACATAAGGGATGACGGCAACATTCATAGATCCTGGAATGCACAATGAGGGGCAATGTTCATTCCTATTACAGAGGCCCACTGAAATTTTTTTGAGGAAAAGCTGTGTTAGACTGCATATTGTTTATAGTAAAGTATTTTTATATACAAATATAAAAATGAAAATGTTTCTGGAGTGGGACTTTAATTAATTATAGAAGTTGTGCAGAAGCTGCCCATAGCTCTACACAGTGATCCATGTGTGTACTGTATGTGTTTCTATGCTGCTCCAAATGAGTCTGTTCTGGTTCAACTTGTCTTATTAAATGAGCTTAAAAATAAAGTGACACCTTAGTTATAAAACACTGAGCAGGCTGTAACACACAAGAGTGTGT
>NW_018128310.1:375288-394859 GCF_001952655.1 Monopterus albus
AAACAACAGGAAGTGTGCGCAGGCAGAATGAGATGACAGGGCTGTCTGCAGCCAGAGATGTAAGTGGGTAAAAGGTCTTATTGTTGACATTTACTAATAATATATGAAATGCTTGGCCTTCTATAATCAATATTGTAATCTGCATTAGCAAATATATTTACAGGATTATTTTAGTATCATATGCATTATAATAGTATCATATGCCTTATAATCTACTTTTGTGATAACCATTTCATTTGCCTTAAAGAATGTAGGAGACTTGCAGTTGCCAATAGCAGTACCTGTAAAGCAATCTACAGGAAACCACAACAGGAACCAGGGCTTAGCAATGCTCCTAGTGATAGGAGTAGACGGGAAGTGAGTAAAGAGGGGGCCTTCTCTAAAACTGTCTGAGCTTAGGGCATTCAAAGGTCAGGATGTGTTCTTAGAATTTTACAGATGGAAAACTGCCTGGCGACAAGATCATCAAATGAGGGGTCAGAACGAGGTCAACCGACCAACCAAGGAGCGAGGATGAAGGACAACGCGGAGGATGTCAGATCTACCATCATTTGCATATTTGAAAAACTGTGTAATTAGACTGGGTTCAGGAGTCTAGGCGTTCCCCTGCTCTGAAGGCAGTTGGAACGGTTCTGCTGTTGTTTGGTAGGGCCCCAGAGAGACGGAACCCAGAGCTCTGTAAATTGCTTTTCTTGAATATTTTTCCTGAAATATTGATTGTAATAAATATCTTAAAAGACAGATTTGTCTTTGACCATTCTTCATCAAGAACTGGTTTGAGTCCAATCAGTACCGTTCATAGCAGAATAGAATCACAATAGATGACTAAAATAGAGTAATTAAGATCAGCACAAAAATAAAAAGAAAAATAAAAGCACAATATCACAAATACACAGTTAACATATGTTCAACAAATTAAAACCAAAAGGAAATAAAAGAAATGCATCAGGCCTACTGTTTTTCATAAGCCAAGCCAAATAAATATGTTTTAAGCAATGATTTAAAAGCACTGAGGTCAGTAGCTGACCTAACATTAGGAGGTAGACTGTTCCACAATTTAGGGGCTGCAACAGTAAAAGCACGGCCACCCCAGCATTTATATGTGGCTCTAGGAACTTCTAAAAATACTGACTTGAAGATCTGAGGGACCTTGTAGGTTTGTGCAAATGCACTACTTCAGTGAGGTAAAATGGGGCCACACTTTTGACAACACATCCTGTTTCTAAGGTCATTACATCCTGTATAGTGAGGTCTTTCAACCATTATACTCTTTTTTCCACTAGAGATGCATTAATACTGTGAACGCGACCTAAGGGAGGAGATTTGACATCTGTTTCTCAGCTGGTTTCCTGACCCTTCTTCTACCTGTCCCTATGCACCCGTTGGCCGATGGTTTCTTCATTGAGTTTGAGATGACTCTTGAGAATACCTGTAAGCTTACAGTTGGATAGATGAATATAGGATCTCCTCTCAGCTATTGTATTTTTTTGTTGTTGTTATTGTTGTTGTAGGTGTGGTGAGCAATACCTGATATGGATCTTACTACCTTGGACTGGACCAGTTTTTTCTCTTAATCACCTTCAGTAGCACCCTCTCTCCAGATTTCATAGTTTTGATTTGCAGCTCCACTGGTCCTCCTGGAATAGAACTAGCACAAACAACTTCTTGTATGTTAGCATTTTGTCATATACTCTTCCAAGGCTCGTTCAGCCTCTTCATCTGGGCACTGGAAAGGTTTTAAATGTAAAATGATGTTAGGTCTGCCATACATTAATTCAAAAGTACAATGCTGTGGGAATTACAAACATGTGCAGGAGTACTAATGGTAGACAATAAATCCTATTCTACTTGCTGGCCAGATGTTTCATGGCGTAATTGGCACATCCAGGAGATGATGATGGTGCATAGCAACGCTGGCGCTCTTCCTAAATCTGCAGACAACCACTAACTGTTTATAAAGACGTATGTAGGAGGGTAATGTCTAGGTCAAAAGGTCAGGATGTTGTACTTAGTGTCACAGATCAAAATCTGCCTGGCGACAAGCTCACCAAATGAGGGGTCAGAACAGAACGAGGTCAACAAACCAATCAAGGAACGAGGATGAAGGACAGCACAGATAATATCAGATCTACCATCCTGACTGTATTATAAATTCTCTATCCAGAGGAAACTTGTGGTTCCGGCTTCCTGCAGCAGCTATGCACTATACTTCTGTGTGATAGGGCTTCAGAAAGAGACGGAATACAGAGCTCTGTATTGCTTTTCTAGAATATTTTTTCTGAAATATTGATTGTAATAAATATCTTAAAAGACAGATTTGTCTTTGACCATTCTTCATAAAAGAACATGCAAGGACTGGTTTAGTCCAACAACATTCAAATTTATATGCCGCTAAAAAGGAGGGATAACTTTTCAATTATGCCACTATTGGCATGTCTTGATGACGTCAAGGACTGGATGACACTAAACTTGTAAAACCTTAATGAGACAAAGACTGAAGTAATGGTGTTTGGCCCAAATAAGTCTGGTGACCCACCCTCAGTTGACTTACAGTGGGTATGGAAAGTATTCAGACCCCCTTAAATTTTTCACTCTTTGTTATATTGCAGCCTTTTGCTAAAATCATTTAAGTTCACTCAAATCTTACAAAACCTGGCAGCCTCCACCAGTTCATCAGCTGATTTTCTACCATACTGGGCTATTTTTTTTCACTCATAATTTCAGCATGACTACTAAATAATTGCAAGACAGCAAGTTCTCATTCACATTTGCAAACACGCTTTGCAGATTTGTCTTTAACCTTATAATTAATTATCATGCTTTTCTTCTCAGCACACAAATGTTTATCAAATGTTCCATCTGAGGGCCAGAATACTGACAAGTGTCGCGTTCTCCTGTTCCACTTTTGAGATAATCTATAAATTTCCTCCACCCGCAATGGATTTTTATTCCAAATCACTATGACTGGAGATGTTTTTATCATTTCAGATGCCATGACTCCTTCAAATTCACTGTTACTGCAATTAGAACACAGAAAAATCAAACATGTTTCATACGTTTTCACAGGGTCAGGAACAAAGAGGGCGCTGTCACCATCGGTGAACCCCTTAGGGGCTCAGGCAGGTCCCCATGGGCTGGGACTCAGGGAGTACACCCCTACCCTGATGAAGGAGTCGAGATCCTGTGGGTAGGACTCACATGCCACGGGTCATGTGGATGCAAGCTGTCCCGACCAGTAAGAGTCCAAAAGGGCCTCCTTTCATAGTTCCCTCACTTGGAGTAGCATGTCCTCAGTCTCCGGGAGGTGCGCCAGATGAGGCCGGTTCCGGATCAGTGCATCCATACGAGCACATAGCCATATGCGCTCTGCAGGATGCTGAAGATCATAAAGCTGGTGGAAGAAACTGTTCAGTTCCATCCACAACTTCAACAGTCCCTCTTCCTCACTGACTGAGTTCATTTTGGCCAAGTTGTACTGTCAGGGATGACACGTGAAGCTGCCAATAATGTCGTGGTGAACTCAATTAAGTTGCCAGATGAGGATACGTAAAACAAAACCATCTTTTTAATAAGAGCACAGACACTGAACAAAAGAAACGATACAAGACACGGTGTAACACAAAACGCACTTACAGGTCGATTTATACAGTCCAGGGTAGGAGCCAGCGAACACATACATCCAAGGAATCCAAAGTTCGTTGTCCCAAAGGGAAGTCCGTTAATTCATACACAGTAGGCAGTCTGAAGCAAGAGGGCAAGGCAGAATAGAATGGTCAAAGTACACGATCCGGGTCAGAACAGGAAATACCAAAACAAAAACACGAGAGAGTCAGAGCTGGAGTCTAGAACAATCTGGCAGCATCCTGGTGGGAGGACGCTGCCTAAATGGGGTGAAAACAGGCGCAAACACTCAGGAGCAGGTGAAACTAATGTGAGTGATGACTAAAGTAAAAAGACCGAGACTGTGGTGAAAACAAAAACAGGAAGTAATGTCAAAATAAAAGCACGGAAATGGAAACAGGTGGGACTGAATCATGACATGAACAGTGGCTGGTGAGATCTCCTCTCCTTCCCCATGTCCACTATCATCTCCTTTGTCTTGTCCATGAGGGTGAGGTTATTGTACTCACACCATGACACCAGACTGGCCACCTCCCTCCTGTAGGCTGCATTGTCCCTGCCAGTGATGCAACCTATCACTTTGGAGTTGTCTGCAAACTTTAGGATGATGTTGTCCTTGTGGGAGGCAACCTTCATGGATGAACAGAGTGTAGAGGATGGGACTGAGGACACATCCCTGTGGGGTGCCGGCATTTGTAATAATGCTGGCTGAGGTCCTATTGCCAATCCTGACAGTCTGGGGTTTGCCAATCAGAAAGTCCAGGAGCCAGTCACAGAAGATGGGGTGCAGACCTAGTGTGAACAGTTTGTGGGGCATGACCATGTTGAAAGCACAGCTGTAATCAATAAAGAGTATCCTGATGTAGGAGTCTATTTTCCAGGTGGGAAAGGGAATAGTGGAGGGCAGCCGCAATAGCACCTAAGGTGGCCCTGTTGGGCTGGTAGGTATGCTGCAGGGGGTCCAGGGTGTCTGGTATACTGCTCTGAATGTGGGTCAGCACTACTCTCTCAAAACACATCATTATGAGTGGAGTGAGTGCCACTGGCCTGTAGTTGTTCAGGCAGGTTACTGGGCTCTTTTTGGGAAAGGGGATGATGGTTGTGGTCTTAAACCAGGTGGGAATGATGCAATGGCTGAGGGAGAGGTTGAAGATGGTGGTGAGAACATCAGCCAGCTCACTGGCACATGCCCTAAGAGCCCTCCCAAAGATGTTGTCCAGTCCTGCTGCTTTGCGGGGGTTGATCTTCCTCAGGATTGTGCATACCTGGCCTGGTGAGACAGTTAGTGGAGGGGAGGTGGGGGGTTGGGTGGTCTCGGTGTGTGTATGCCTCCTCTCTGAGCTGGGGCTGGAGGTCTCAAAGCAGGTGTAGAAGGTGTTGAGGTCATCCAGCAGGCTGTCTGTGGTGATGTATGGAGACAAGTCCTTTGTCTGAAGCTAGGAGGTGATCATTGGTGACTTTCACCAATACAGTTTCTGTACTATGATGGACTCTAAATCCTGACTGAAAATCCTCAAACAAATCATTCTTGTGCAAGTGATCACATAACTGCTTTGCAACAGCTTTTTCAAGGACTTTAGAAATAAATGGGAAATTGCACACCTGTGAGTGATTGGCTGTGCGTGGTGCACTGAGGCTACAGAATGGCCAAAAACTGGCACATGCCCTGGAGCCACACTCACAGCTGTTGTGTTCATCTCTCTCTCTCTCGTGACTGGCCATACTGCATAGTGTTGGAAATGTTTAATAATAATAATTAAGTTACATCTCATATTGTGAGGCACTATATTTCATTTTTCACTGTAGTTTGCACCTTGCAGGTCCGTGAACAAAGCCTACACATCATCACACCATCAGAAAATGAAGACATTCTTGAGAAATTTTTCCCCTGTTAATATCAAATCGATTAAGTGAATAAATATTAAGACCAGCATGGTAAATACACAACAGACTTGATGATTCCTGATTCCTGTGTAGAACTGTATCAGCAGCTCCTGGGCAGGTTGAACTTCCAGGACGTATATCCTCTGCTGTGCCTCCTTGGTGATGTGTTGATGTTGGACATCCACTTCAGATCCTGGGAGATAGTGGAGCTCAGGAACTTGAAGGTTTTAACTACAACCGGTTCTTTTATCTGAAGGCCCCAAGAAGTAACACTCAGGAAAGAGGAATCAGCTTTACGTAGATTTATTTTCTTCTTGTTAAATGCAGAGTTATTACAGCGCTGGGCTCTATGAGATGACAAGTCTCCAAGAGCTCTGATAATAGGAAGTAATTCACATTTATCTTCTCAGGCTGGGATTGCCCTGTACATGAGTGGAAACTCATATTATCTTCTAATCTGTTGGCTCTACACTTACAACATGAACTGGACACAAGGTTCATACAAGGTTCATGCAAATCTTCTAGAATGTTCGAATAAGCAACGTGTGTGTGTGTGTGTGTTGGTATTTTCAGGCGTTTCTGAAAGTAGACATGCAGTTAGCATCTTATCTATAGTTTTCAGGATGACACTTATCTCTGCAATCAATTTATGCACATTTCACCAAGAAGACAAGAAATCCAATCCTAACAAAGGACTCTAATGTAGATACAGTGCTACTGAGTATGGTGGGGGGCTCTTCTTAAAGTCTTCTGTCATCTCCATGGTTTTGAGCATGTTCAGCTCTAGGTTGTTGCAACCATGCCACAGGACCAGTTGTTCAACCGCCTGTCTGTAGGCAGACTTGTCACTGTCTTGGATGAGACAAATGACCGTTGTCATGTGCGAGTTTTAGGAGTTTAACAGAAGGGTCCTCCGAGGTGCAGTTGTTGGTGTAGGGGGAAAACAGCAATGGGGAGCGCATACATCCCTGTGCTGGTATTCCGGGTGCTGGATGTAGTTTTACCCAGGCTCACCTGCTGCTTCTTGTCTATTAGAAAGGTGGTGATCCACTGACAGGTGGGGGCAGACACAGTAAGCTGGGTCAATTTAGAGTGGAGAATGTCCAGGATGAATGGTCTTGAATGCCGCTGAAGTCCACACAGGTGCACAGGTCCCTGAGGCGTCAAGGTGTTGCAGGGTGTAATGTAGTGCCATGTTGACTGCATCATCGACTGACCTGTTCACCCAGTAGGTAAACTGCAGGGGATCCAGCAGGAGGTCTGTGATGTCCTTCAGGTGGGCCAAAATCAGTTTTGCAAAGGACTTCATAACTACAAATGTCAGGACAACAGGACTGTAGTCATTCAGTCTGCTGATGGAGGGTTTCTTGGGGACCTTGATGATGGTGGAGCAATTGCAGCAGGAGGGGAATTCACACAGTTCCAGTGATCTGTTGAAGATCAGTGTGAAGATGGGGGCCAGTTGATCAGCACAAGCTTTCAGGTGGGCAGGCGGGCAGGCGTTCGAGGGGGGTGTCACACCGCCTGGGCCTGTTGCCTTTTGTTTTGTTTTTTTTAAAGGCCACAAACATCCTTTTCACTGATCTTCAGGGATGGGGGAGGGGTGATCATGGGAGCAGCTGCTTGGTCTGATGTGAGGTGGGTGAGGGGGGAACTTTAGCTTCTCACATGTACAGTAAAACACATTCAGGTCGTCTGCCATTTGATGGTCTTCCACAGCAGGTGCAACTTTGAGTGATTCTTTGATTACAGAGAACATGGTGTGGGTGAGAACTGGACCCTAACTGCCCCAGGGAAAAGTTCTTCCACAATTATTGGTTTTAGTATCAGGATGGGGATTTCTGAAAACATTATTAATATAGAAACCAACCAGCCATTAAGTCAACAATTGGTATCCTCACATAAATGTTTGATTCCTGTGATGTGTTCTCTGTGGAAAATGCTGTATTCATCAGGTATTATCCAGAAAAACGTGCAATTGAGAATGTTCAACAAATTTCACGTGGACAAATGAAGACATCTTTGTAAAGTACTAAAAATTCCATGCTAACCGATTTTAAAAACAAGAGATCACAGACATAATGACAGCTTTAACACATTTCACATTTAAATCTTAAGAGCACACACACTAGATTCAGTCAAGAAACAGGACCACACACTTGCCATTTTTACTGAATAATTTCAGGCTCTGGTTCTGAGAACCAGAGATCTTACAGAAATTTGCGTGATCAAACATGACTTCAGAACAAAACAAACATGGAGATGGACATTTGTCATAAAGCAGTAGTGTTTGAGTGTGCTATGTTTTGTGCAGAGAAAAAAGGAGAAAAAAAAATTGTGGATAAAGTCTGGGCTGCAAAGATGCAATTAACAGGGCTTACACATTTTGACACACAAGCAGGAGGTGAGTTGTAAATAAACAAGGAGGCTACTGTAAGATAATGCTACAAGCTAATGCTTCAAACCAGTTGTGACTGTTTGAAGGTCATCATCTGATAGCCCCTGGACAGGAACATAGCTAAACCTCTCACACTAAGGTGCTTTCCTGGCTAGCTCACTCTCATTGGCTGTTGTGGGTGTCTGGTCAGGATTCAATTGCTGTTGCCCCCATACTACAGGATTCCAAGTTGTAAATATCAAACATGCGTGATACATACGATTCAAGATCGGGGGCCCCCTGAGCCTGTTGGAGGCATAATGATTAAGTCGTTCAACACATCACACTACAGAATCATTTGGCCTGAGAACTGCTTCCGAGCAGCCTCACACTGGGGAAGGGCAAATCGGGCTCACAATTGGGCTAACCCTGTAGTGTGGGGCCAGCCTAAATGGAATGTCTGTGAAGATTCTCACTCATCTTGGTCATGGTATATCAAATGTGCTAAAGTTGACAGCTGGGCTTGATAGAGGTTATTGAAGATATTTCACCTCTCATAAAAAAAATTCTTCAGTTCTGATTGACTGGTGGGGAGTCCCAGGCATTTAGTGGTTAACACCTTGAGGCCCCACCCAGCCATCATGTGGGACATTAGGTTCAAGGTGTGGGCAGAGATGGTGAAAGTACACATATCCATTACTCAAGTAGATGTATAAATACCTGTGATAAAAGTAGAAATACTGGATCAAACGCTTTACTTGAATAAAAGTAAAAAAGTACAGGCTCTGAAATGTACTCAGAGTATGAAAGTAAAAAGTAGTCCTTCAGCTGAACATGAAGCAACTCAGTTTGTTGAAATGTGTGAAAAAGTTAACATAAATATGCTACTACATCCATCCCCTGCTCTACTGGTGGCAGACTAGACTTCAATTTTGGCCCATTAACACCAGTAAACAAAATCCTGAGCATTGAAGAGTGTCATGTTGTGATCAGTGCCATGAACTGTTAAACAGCCCCTGTGCTTTCACAGTCTGGGAGATCTGACAAATGGAATTGCTGCATCTGCAAGACATGCACTAATCTGACTGTCTACAATCAGGAGAGCTCATATTATTGCTGTATTGATCTGAGACAGGAGAGAAATGAGCAGACATGCCCAGCTCAGTTAGACTCAGTTAACTGGTCTAATAAGGACAAAGTCATGGTAACAGACAAAACAGAGCAAGATACTAATTTGACTTATTTGGATGTGATTCAACTGTTTATCAGTTACCTATTACATATCACATTTTGCATGATTAACTAACTCTTTAGTTCTTGTATCAGTTAAAACACTGAACTACCTCAGTAGTACTTATAGTAAATTAGGTGGAGTAGCTACTCCAACTAACTGTTAGGTAAACTTTTATTAGATAGAGATAAAAAAAACAATAAAAACCATAAAACAGTCAGCAATAAATAATAAAAAAAAACAACAACCACCAATAAACAACTACCTTTTTGTAAGGCAGGTATACCAGTGTTTCCAAAGTACTGAAGTATATCGCATATCACTATAAGAACTACAGAACTATTCAAACGACAAATAAATTTGTACATCAAATTTCTTAAAACAGCAGATAATGTACTGATCGGAGATGCCACAAACAATTCACTGGCACTCATCCATCCAGGCCATTTCAATAATAGCCTCAAGGCGTCATTATATGCCACTGTCAGTTTCCTAAGACTGCCTTTTTTGTAATTAGACCATAGATGTGCAGTGTATAGGGAGGTACAATACGCTCTAAACAAAGTCAATTTTACTCCTTCCGAACACAAGCCAAATTTCTGAACCAACACATTTGCTTGTGCATACAACATGTACCAGCACTGCCGGTACATATCCCCATCATCAGACAAGCAATCATTTATAACATGACCCAAGTACTTAATGTCAGGTCCGCTTGGCGCGACCTGCCTCTCTTCTGCTTTTCTCTCCCCTGCTCACTCCTTTTGCAGGATCAGCACCTCAGCTGTGTCGCATTTTGTAATCAGTGACTTGTGGGTTTTCGCGCACAGCTGGGGCGCATCACTGTAATCACCCTCCTACCTTATTTATACCTCTGGCAGATGCTCCGCCTTCGCCAGAGCATTACCTACTGTAACGTGCATACCCCATTGACAGACCTTTGTTTGTGGTATGTATTGTACGTCATTTTGTTTTCATTTGCCAGCCCTGGTTGTACGTGTTCCTCGACTCTGTTCCCTTTTTTGTGTTTCTCACCATTAAAACCACCTTTGTTACTAGCACCTGGGTCAGCAATCTTGAGTCCTGCCTCAGTTCTTCCTCACCCTCCTGGTGAGGGGGACTAAATCATAACACTTAACTTCATTACACACAGTTAAAATGTTACCAGATAACTTAAAAAAGGGAATGCAAGGGACCTGTCCTCTTTTGAGCGGCATATAATAACACTTTATCAGAATTGTACTTGACATCGTGAAGCTCCCCAAACAGAGAACACACATTCAAGAGCTGCTGGAGACCTGCCGAGCTGAGACTAAAGATCACCAGATCATCTGCATACATTAAGTGATTCACTATTGTATCGCCAACCATGCATCCCATTCTACACATATTTAGCTCCTCAGAGAGACCATTCATATGAAAATTAAACAAAATCGGGGACAACAGATTACCTTGCCTTACCCCGTTACAGGTCTGAAAGGGTGCAGATATACAATTACCCCATCTGACACACACAGTCTGGTGGGCATACCAATATGACAAGCATCTTACAATATATTTAGGCACTCGAGTGTCACACAGTTTCTGGAATAGCTTCCTATGATTCACACGATCAAAAACTTTAGAAGCATCTAAAAAACACAAATCCAGTAGAGTTTTTATTTTTATATTTACTTACTAGTTCTTTTAAAGCAAAAATACACATATCAGTGCCATGATTGACTTTAAACCCAATTTGATTATCAGTAGAGCCAATAAGATTATGAAACATACTCAAGAGAATTTTTTCAACAACTTTAGAAAGTATGTTAGCAAGTGCAATGGGTCTATAATTATCAGAGCTGCCCACCTTTCCTGCTTTATTCTTCACCACCGGGACTAAAAGCACTGACATTAAAGAGTCAGGCATAAACCCATGCATAACAAAAGAAGTAAAGCAAATAGCTAAAAGAGGTACCAACCTCAAACTAGCATACTTAAGATGTTCTACAGAAATGCAGTCCATCCCAGTAGACTTATTTGCTGACAAATTGCTTATTGCTTGAGAAACCTATGTTTTAATAGAATCAACAAAGTCAACCCTACCTATAGAGGAAGTTTCATTAGGGACACAATTAAATAGATCGCAGTAGCGGTGTCGCCAGAGCTCAACTATCGTATCCGGGCCAGAAACTCCATCAATAGTATGGGGTATAGAAAATCTACTACTGTTAATACGTTTAACGTCTTTCCAGAATGATTTCATATTATTCCTTAGGAGGTTTTCAGCCATAGAATCAGACCTCAGCTTTTGTTCATTTTTCGTAATAAATCTTATAGCATACTTTATATTCTGTGCTTGTACGCTTTTTAAGTTCAAATATAGGCCCATATCTGGGTTTGCCAGCAAGGGTCCAGGAAGTTGTTGCATCATGGACTCTACCCTTATATTCAGCCACATAAGTGCTCCACCCAGGTTTAATTTTGCATGCCTCTTTTCTTTCATAATAAGGCAAACTAGCCTCTATCAGCACCCGAATAATATTTGAATACATGCAAGAAATATCAGCCTTGTGGCTAACAGCAGTACAGTTAAAGTTCGTACATATCCCAGCCTCTCTGGGTACAGTAATATCACGTAACAGTTTATCAGTGTCAGAACAGTAACAAGCAAGATCCTCTGCAGAAAGAGTAGACCAATCCAACCTTTCATGCTTTTGGTTAGTCTGAATTAAAATAGGTATAAAATCAAATCTAATGGCCAACTTTACAGGAATGTGGTCAGAAATAGACATATTATATAAAATGGAGATATTCTCCAAAGCAGCATGTGCATCAGCTGTCGAAATACAGTGGTCTAGCCACGATGTTGTATGCCAGGCCTCATTTATATAAGTATAGCTCTGCCTTGGCAAAAGCTCACTACTAGACCAAATCAGATTGTTGTCAGCACAAAAATGCGCCATATGCTTTGCAAAAACAGAGTTCTTGTCTGAAATATCTGCATTCATATTGCCCACAATATATACACTCATAAGCCCCTCACTCTGTATAAAAGAGCTGATAAAAGCCAATTTATTCAAATACTCTTCCTCATTTTGGTTACATTCATACGGGGCATACACATTTAAAATCACCAGTTCAGTTTTATCTTTTGATTTCATGTACCTTTATGGCTTTTGGTGTTTCTAAAATTCTAATGATGCTGCAACGTGATGTCCAAGACAAATTTTCCCAAGGGGACAATAAAATATGTAATTATGTGTACAGTGCTGTCAATTTAATTGTCAATTATGTAATTTCAATTCTGTTTGTTATATTAGTGTCTACTGAAACTGCTTCATTTTGAAATTTAATCCTTTCATTAAGTAGTAAAGTATTTTAAATACTCTTTATAGCAAGTTTTTTTTTTTTTTTTTTTGCAATTCTGTGTGGTTACATTATGTTGTGGCCTCTTGATATGCTCTATACTTTTTCATTGTAAATGTGTCAACCTGCCTCTTCTCAAATTGCATACCCAAACACAAGGGAATCACCAGAACTGCTGTGTCAGATGAAATGCTCTATAACCCCACAGAAAATGACCTCCAGGTCTGCACTTCCTGTCAGCTATACATAGTTTTTTAGATTTTCAAATCATTGTTATGGTTTTGTGGTCTGCAGATTTAATGTTTGGTTCGGTGCTATGGCTCTCATCAGCCTTATGCAGCAGCAGGCAGACTGTGTGAAATTTCTTTGTACATTACATATCCAATACCAAATGGCTTACTGACTAGGTGGTGAACATAGTGCAGCATTCCTTTGCAAAAGCTACATATTTTCTCACGAGCTGGTTGAGCTATAAAAACAGTAAATTACATTCATTAAAAATGAAAGTAATTTTTCTATTAGTGTGGGAACATCTTTGCTCCAAAATTACCTTTAATGTTACTCTTTACCTTGAAACCTTGTTTCAGCTCATGTGTTTGATCACAGCCAATCCTCTCAATGCTGGAACACAGAACCTATATAAAAGGTTGAATTATTTATGAAATTAGTAAGATAAAAAAAAATGTACATACAGTGAGCCTGTTTTTCATGTTTGATCACAAATTTTGGATCTGCATATAATAAAGAAACAACACATTTTTATCATTGGAAACAGCTGTAAACATAATGTTTGTTTACAGTGGGTGCACATTAGTTTAGTAGGAAACATTCATAACAAACCTGATTACACTACAAGTCTGACTGGGTTGTTGGAATGTGTACTAACACATGGTGGTTTCTGATGCCATATAAAAGGAAAGAGAAGTCTAGCTAGTTATCTGGTGAGTGATCTGAAATGTTTGGTGAGTTATTTTAAATTCTTAGTGGCTAACACAGCAATTGAAATGTTTGCTAGTGCTAGTGACTGTTTGGTAACAGTTGGCCTGATTTAGCCCGAGCAGATGAAGGGTTGTGTTGGGTGTGTGGGTGCATGCATAGAGAGGGGTGGTTCTTGAATGCTGGAACACACTGTTGAGCCTTCTCTGTGTCGTGGGCCCAACTCAACAAAACACCAGTTAGTGAGAGGGTGCTCACCTGATGACCCTGTAGACTTGCCTTCACTCTTACACTCACACCGAACTTGTATTGGTGTTGGTGATAACATAGTTACAGACTAAGTGGAATTGATAATAGGCTTCTTTTGTTAGACAGTCTTGTTAGAACAGTGTCAGTGGCTGGACAACTGAGCAGACCCAGATCTCAGAGGTGACCAGTTGGACCAGCCACTGCTTAACCTGAGCAAAGACAATGCAGATGCTGTGTGTCAAGCCATATATCTGCTCTTTGCTTGGGTTAGGAAAGGGTTCTCAGGGATGCTTTGTGTTAAGTGTAGGTTAGGTCTGGAAAATGGTGTTGCTTATTGTCAGGCTCTTAAGATTTATGACAGTGTAACCCACTTGTGGGTATGTACACCTCGCTCTAGGTTCAGGAGGAGCTAAGTGTAGTGTGAAATCACCAACCAGCACAAGTCAATAAACTTAACCAACTGCAATTTTAGTAAACGTTTAGAAACAATAAGGTTACAGAACATTCAACAGAAAATAAAAATTGGGCCCTTCAACAAAATAAAATTGTCCTTAATAACTTCCCTTGGTGGTCACTATAAGGGGTATTGTCCTCTGGAGGAATTCTTTCTTATTGAAGTCAAGTCAATGTCAGTGAGTGATAGGATTCACTCAGAAGATTTCAATCAAGCAGTATCCAGTAGTCAAGGAATACCTCCGAATGTATTCAGTTAGGTGGCACTCCAGTGACTGTTTCAATCCTACCATAAGCGGGTTGTTCATCCACTTGATCTGCAGCTGTTTAGGTGCCGATTTCTAGGAGATCCATTGGGTGGCTCACCATCTAAGGAATCTGTAGATCTTCTTCACGGAATGTCCAGTGCTTCTGACTTCAATATAAGACTGGACCGAGGCGAGGGAAAGCAAGACGAGCTGTTCGCTAGGAATTATGTCATCTTAGTAACAACAATTTGCAATTCGCATTTTATCATAACATTCCTGTTTTACCATGGAATTGTACAAGCTAGTGACTTAGCGAGCATGATGGAAGCTAGGTTACCGAGGCAAGGGAAAGCAAGACAAACAGAAGAACAGCACTCCTGATGTTCTACAGCTCCCGCACATTCTCCCACGTTATGATTATCCTCCTGGCGTTAACTATTCTTTTTCCCTTTCTTTTCTTCAGTACAACCAGTATTTCTCGAGCTCAACGTAATACACAGAGCGTTCTTTCCTTTTCGCTCATGCAAAACCAGATATGGAAACTGCACTGTGAACTCTGTGTTACACCGCAAGTAAACAAAAAAAGTTTTATTGTTACCATCATACTGTTCAGAAATAAAGATTCTTAAATCACGAGTTATCGACCAGTTATTTGATGAAGAGCCAGACTGTGTAATAAGAGTTGCAGAGTGCTTTGTCCATTGAGACATGGGTTTTAATAGGGAAACTTGAGTGTGTTGCTGCTGGATTGACATCAAATATTTTAAAATCTTTTGTCCTTGTCCCTTATCAGTACAAGTTCCAAAATAACTCCAGCTTCCTAACAGACACATTATTAATTTTTTACTTAAAAAGCTATTGTATACATATACAATATATCAAGAAGTGATACAAGGCATCAAGTGCATAAACTATTAAATACTTCAAAAATTCAATGACTTGTGTATCAGTTGCACTGAATTAAGGAATTTAAGACTGAATATAGACACATACAAGTGTATATATATCCTTGTATATATATAAGTATTTTACAGTCTATTTTCATAGGTAGAGGAGCACCACTGGGCTTTAATAAGCTATGATTAGGAAATGGTCTATGTCATTTACTACTAATATGTGTGGCATTCATACTGGGAAATAAAATGTTGTTCCCCAGTTACCACAGTGCAACACAGAACAAATTCAGTCATTCATTCATTTTCTACTGCTTAGTCCCTGAACGGGGTCACGGGCGGAGCCAATCCCAGCCAGCAATTGGGCGAAGGCGGGGTACACCCTGGACAGGTCGCCAATCCATCGCAGGGCTACACAGAACAGATATTACTGCAAAAAACAAAATATACTAAGCTAAAAATGAACGTGCAAACACCACACAGTCTTAAAGGCCAGTCATTTTCTATATTAGCAGTATTTTCAGCACTCCCCATATAGAAAATCAGACACTGAACTGCCTCTTTTCACTGTTGTCTCTGTGTGTCAGTACTGGATTAGCTTATTCCACTGTGCCATAGACCTCGATTGTTGTTCAAAAATGATTAAAAACAAATCGAACACACCGCTGCACTGGGTGACATGCTGTATTTTTTCATTAGCAAGCCCCAAATCTGAGCATGACAAGCTAATGGAATGTAAACAAAGCCGAGAGTTGACTGTGACTTGTGCTAACTTCAGGAAATTATAGATGCTTGGAGCCTTTGGGGCAACATAGTCGAGTCTGAGGTTTTGTAATGAAAAAATGTATCACCCAGTGCAGCATTGTGTTTCCCTGATGTGCTTTTTATTTGTTTACATACATACATACGGTGTACATAAATCCCTCTGCCGATGCTACTGTTGCGTGTCTAGGCTGCAGACACAACACCCACATGCTTTAATCCTCATCTCAGGGGAATTTAACCATGCCTCCCTCCCCTTCTCTGCCACCCTCCCTAACTTCAAACAGTATGTTAGTTGCCGCACGAGGGACAATAAAACTCTGGACTTACTGTATGCAAATGCCAGAAATGCATACACCTCTGCCCCCTCTGCCCTCTAGGTCACTCTGACCACAACCTTGTCCATGTGCTTCCTGTGTATACTCCAGTGGTGAAAAAGGTGTCACCACAGGTCAGGGTAGTAAAGGTATGGACAGAGGCAATTGAGCAGCTGAAGGACTGTTTTCACACCACAGACTGGGACATCCTCTGCAGTCCTCATGGAGAGGACATAGATGGCCTCACACACTGTGTTTCAGATTACATAAACTTTTGTGTGGAAAATACCGTACCATCCAGGAGAGTACAGTGTTTTCCTAACAACAAGCTGTGGGTGAGCCCTGAGTTAAAAGTACTGCTAAATGAGAAGAAGAGGGCTTTCCTCTCAGGGGACAAGGAGGAGCTGAGCAGAGCGCAGCAGGAACTAAAGTACATGATCCGGAGGTGCAAGGCTAGCTACAGGAAGAAGCTGGAGCAGAGCATGGAGAATAACAACATGCATGAGGTGTGGAGAGGCGTGAAACACGTCTCGGGTCGTGGTAAAAGTGGTGATGGTCACCAGGTTGTGGGGGACAAGGCCTGGGCAAATGAACTGAATCTGTTTGGGGTTCTCAACAGCCCACAGCTCCTGAGCAGTCACCACCCACCCGTCCCCTCAGCCTCATGGTGGACCAGGTCAGGAGGGAGTTAAGGAGGATTAAGGCCAGGAAGGCCACAGGCCCTGACCACATCTGCCCCAGGGTCCTCAGGCAGTGTGCAGACCAGCTCAGTGAAGTGGTCCTGTACATGTTTAATCTGAGTCTTAGCCTGGAGAGAGTTCCGGTTCTGTGGATAACATCCTGTGTCATCCCAGTTCCTAAAATACCTCATCCCAAGGAGCCAAACTATTACAGATCCGTTGCCCTGACCTCCCACCTGATGAAAACCATGGAGAGGATTGTCCTAGGTCATCTCCGTGCCCAAGTGAGCTCAGCACTGGACCCACTGCAGTTTGCATATCGACCTGGCATCGGGGTAGACGACGCTATTACCTACATGCTGCATTGAGCCCTATGTCACCCGGAGTCCCCCGGAAGTATTGTGAGGGTCAGGTTCTTTGACTTTTCCAGTGCTTTCAACACAATCCAGCCGTCACTGCTGAGGGGGAAGTTGGAGGGGGCAGGTGTGGACCAACACCTGTCTGAATGGATCATTAACTACCTCACAAACAGACCTCAGTTTGTAAGGCTGCAGGACTGTGTGTCAGATGTGGTAGTCTGCAGCACAGGGGCACCCCAGGGGATGGTGCTTTCCCCCTTTCTGTTCACCCTCTACACGTCGGACTTCAAGTACAACTCCCACCAGTGTCATCCACAAAAGTTCTCAGACGACACTGCTATTGTTGGATGTGTATCTGGGGGGGATGAGGGGGAATACAGGGGGGTTGTTACTGACTTTGTGGAGTGGTGTGAGAAAACTCACCTGATCCTGAACACCAGCAAGAAAAAAGAGATGGTGATTGACCCCCAGCGGAAATCACCAGAACACACGCCGATGAGCTTGCAGGGCTCAGATATTGAGATTGTGGGCACCTTTAAATACCTGGGTGTCCACCTCAACAATAAACTGGATTGGAGCAACAACACAGATGCCCTGTACAAGAAGGGCCAGAGCCACCTCCACTTGTTGAGGAGACGGGGGTCCTTTGGTGTGTGCAGGGCACTCCTTCAGACATTTTATGATTCTGTGGTGGCATCTGCAGTTTTTTTATGCTTTTTTATCCCTATGTTGTGGGTTAGGCAGGGGGTAGCACAGTCAGGGACAGAAAGAGACTCAGCGAGCTGGTTCTGTCCTGGACTGCGCCCTGGAGGTGGCGGACAGAAGGATGCTGGTAAAACTAGCATCCATCATGCATAACCCCTCCCATCCCCTGCACCACACAGTGGTGGCTCTGAACAGTTCTTTTAGCATGAGACCGTTACATCCCCAACGTAAGAAGGAGCATTACCGCACGTCATTCCTCCCAACAGCCATCAGACTGTAAAACACATCAGATAAGTGAAATTATGAGGGACTATGCAATAATCTACTGAGGTGCAATATTCAGCTCCTGGGGGTGAAATGCATTGTAAATAGGCTCATGTGTAATATCTTGTTCCTGATCTCTCTCAAATACTGTACATTGCCCTGCTTTAGGTATTTTTGAGTAGTTGCTCAGAGATCCTTATGGCTGAAACACAGGTTTCTTTCCCATTGTGGGATCAATTGTGAGAGTAATATTCGATTGTTCTTGATTTCCTGGTTGTTTAGTCTTCTACTGCTGTTCCTGATTCTTTCCAGTGCTGCTCTGCCCTGTTTTTAAGTGCCTTTGATTTGCTTATTTGTGCTCTGTAAAATGTAATGTTCTGATGACACTACTTTTATAATCCTTGTGTGTACTGGTTCTAATTGGTTCTAGCAAGAGATTACAGTGCCCTGTTTCTTGCTGCTGTGTATGTTAGCCCAAGCGCTAATCCCTCTGCGGCTCTCAGCAAACTCTATGATGTCATCAGCGTGCTAGAGACAGCACACCCCAATGCTGTATTTATCGCCGCAGGCGACTTTAACCAGTGCAATTTAAAGACTGTGCTCCCCAAATATTACTAACATGTAAACATTCCCACTCAGAGCAAGAACACAAGTCAGGAAGTTTCCCAACCAGAAGCCCTGGATAAACAGTCAGGTATGCCACATGCTGCATGCTCGCTCTCAAGCATTCAGATCAGGCGATGAGACAGTACAAAGCTGCGAAGTACAGACTGAGGAAAGCCATCACAGCAGCCAGGAGGCAGTACAGAGAGAAGCTGAATGGCTTCTATTCTATTGTTGACACCGGACTGATGTGGCAAGGCCTGCAGCACATCATAGACTACAGGACCACCACCAGCATCATCAGCTCCACAGACAGCCTGCTGGATGACCTCAACACCTTCTACACCCACTTTGAGACCTCCAGCCACAGCACAGAGAGGAGGCACACACACCAAGACCACCCAACCCCCCACCTCCCCTCTATTAACTGTCTTGCCAGGCCAGGTACACACAGTCCTGAGGAAGATCAACCCCCGCAAAGCAGCCGGACCGGACAACATTCCTGGGAGGGCTCTCAGGGCATGTGCCAGCGAGCTGGCTGATGTTCTCACCACCATCTTCAACCTCGCCCTCAGCCAGAGCATCGTCCCCACCTGCTTTAAGACCACAACCATCGTCCCCCTTCCCAAGAAGAGCCCGGT
>NW_018128310.1:395464-406346 GCF_001952655.1 Monopterus albus
GTCACCTAGGATTCTTTGCAGCTTCTACAGCTGCATCATCGAGAGCATCTTGACCTACTGCTATGGACCGCAAGCGCCTGCAGAGAGTGGTAAAGACTGCGGAGGAGATCACCAGGACTCCACTGCCCTCTCTGCAGAGCATTTACCACCGCAGGGTGTGTAGGAAAGCTGCCTCCATCCTCAAAGACCCCACCCACCCCCAGAACGGACTGTTCATACCCCTACCCTCCGGTCGGAGGTTCAGAAGTATGAAATGCAGGACTTTTAGGCTGAAAAACTCTTTCTTTCCCTCTGCCATCAGACTCCTAAACAGCTGATGAGTTTATTACCAGGAAATACATGTTGTACTGTTTACATTCTCAGTTTGCACATGCATAATTGCACATTGACTGTTGACTGCTGCAAATGCTGCTCCCATGCAGCATACATTCCCTTACTATATTCTTATATATTTTTATCATATTGCAGCATTTGCTGCTTAAAATGATTTTGTGTTACTTATTTATCTACTTTATATTTCACTTGTATTTTTGTGGCATTCATGGGGATGGCAAAGTAAGAATTTCATTGTACAGGGAAACTCGTTTCCTAACTGTGCATATGACAAATAAACACTTTGACCTAATGCTTTCTTGCCTTTATCTAACTGTTTATTTTAAGACTAAGTGTTCCTTGTTACTGCGTACTTACGTAGGCATGTGCCATGCGGAGTGCCAGCAAGTTACAGCAACTTTGTCCTTGTTGAGTTTTTTTCCGTGTTTTTATGAAGTTCTGTTCTTATGTGTCTGTTCTTATGGTGGTGTCTGCTCTTATGGTGTTATGTTGGTTGTTCTCTATTGCTGCTGTAACAAAAATTTCCCTACTGTGGGATCAATAAAGTACCTACTCTTCTCTACTCTGTTGCACAGATGAACAAGCTACTGTATTTCAGGACGGATAGCTGATAGACATTAACAGTGATTAGAGGCAATTCATTGTTGGTTATTTGTAACCTTTGTATGGAGATTGTTGAAATCTCTATTAATATAGACTTCTAATATAAGACGACTTCCGGCGCTGACAATGATGGCGACCATGGTCGCTCACGCTCTCTTGTGTTTGTTGTTTTTCTTAGTTTTCTTGGTCTTGTGAAACTCATCCCGGATTACTTTTACCAGAGAAGAACTGTTAAATCACACAACTCACACCAAAATACCTTCCTCCGATTTTTGTGAATGAAGAGTGCTGTATGGACATTCTGATCAGAGGCACAGCAGCAATATAGGGGACCTGGAAAAAACCCCGCCGGAGTGGAAAACGCTCTGGCGCTTTGGTGCGGTTACAACAGAGGGAACACCGACCTCACTCCCATCTATTCACCTGGCTAATCTCCGCTCCCTGGTCAACAAAATGGATGAAATTCTTCTCGTCAACAGGACTAACTTTCACTTTGCACGTTCTGCTGCTTTGTGCTTCATGGAGACCTGGCTGAGCAACTCAATTGCGGACAGCGCGATTCAAATACCGGGTTTCCAGGTGTTCAAAGCGGATTGAGTAAAGGAGCTGTCCGGGAAAACGAGAGGTGGAATCTGCTTCTATGTGCAGATTCTATGTGCATAGAGATATGCACATATTTCAGAACAATCCCCAGTCAAAATAATCAGAGGAGCAGCAGACTTAAAAACAGAGGGCACAGACAAGGTGGACAGTCCAGAACAGGCAAACACAGGTCAGGTAACAGGTTGCAGAAGATAGGTGATGGCTGGAGAGTATGGCCGACTGTGAGTGGCTAGACAGGCACAAGACACTCAACAAAGCTGAGCAGGCAGGGAGAAGTCAGCAGGGCAGCGAGTGGGTATGACATAAACAATAGGTACCAGGAGTCAGTATGGCAGGAAAGTACTCTGTGGAGAAGCTGGCGGGCAGACAACAGGTTAGGTAACCAGGTTTGTTCAGGCAGGCAGAATATTGGTATGCTATTGCTGCTGCTGCTGCTGCTGAGACAGGTGAATAGTTAAACAGAAGAGATAATCAATAACTATCTATCACTAAGGAGAAAGTGGAGACTGATTAACAAGCCACAGGTGTTCCAAATCAGCCACTGAGAATTAAGTGAAGCTGGGGAGAGTGAGAGCAAAAAGCAGGAAGTCTCCCACAAAATAAGAACCTCTAGCAGGAAGTCAGAGGCAGAACATTACACATGGAGGGTCTGTTCATCTTTTATATAGTCAGTGATGTCAGGCAGTCTCTGCACATGCATCTAACGATCTGTAAATACATTTTTAAAAACTGCACAGAGAAAATTGTTTCTACTGTTGTGGCTAGAGTGTGATGCCGACTAAATTATTTCGGACAAACATCCCAATTTAAGTGATCATTTAATATTGCAATTATTCTGAACAGAGTAGCAGTTGAATAGACAATCTGATAGGGAACAATGAACAGAGACTCTCCTCCTGCAATGTGATAGATAAAGTATTAAATAAGAAGATTGTCAAAAGCATCAGTCAGTCCTGGTTACAAGGTCCAGTCAGTCAGTTGTCACGAGGTACCGTCAGTCTTAGTCAGCAGTCAGTCTTAATTCAGTGTCCCCCCAGCTGGCTGGGTTCCCCACAAAGTATACTCTCCCTGTCACAGTAGCATTGTCATCCTCTCTTCTTTTCTTCTTCTGCTCTAACCCAGCTTTTTATCTGCTCGCACTTACACAGCCATCCATGGCCTGAGCCATGAAGACGCGGTCCCATGCCAGCTACCCACACACCTTCTTCCGAGCATTGTCTAAGCTGTCCAGTACATGAACTTCTAGGTCGCATTGACCTAGCGCACATTTCCTTTTTCTAAACCTGAACAGAGCACATGAACAGTTCACATAAGGCTGCAGCTACAGTATATCCATTCCCTATCTGAGGAGGAAGTCACTCGGGATGTTGACCCATAGGTTAAACAAGGGGGACACAGCCCAAGATAGTCTCGCCTGCGCCAGAAACAGATCAAGCTTCCATACACACTTAGCTCAGCCTTACATTCTTACACACCTTTTACAAATAATAACTATATATGAAGTACATACTGTTACCTCTGGAACCTTGTTTATTTTTAGCCACTACACTACACATTTGTAAATCCTGATTTTATTTGTAGATTACTGAACACATTTATGGCTATCATGAGATATGCACAAATTTTTACACATTTGTAAATCTGGTTTTGATTTGTAGATTGACAAATATGCTCTTGTGGCCTATGTGAGACACACAAATTGTTTTTTTACACATTTGTAATCTTGACTGTATTTATAAATTGTCAAATATGCATTTGTGGTGAGTTATGAAAGAGGTTTACCCCCATAAAATATGCTTGAATACCCTGTCCTGTGGCCGGTTTGGCTGGTTTAATTATAAAATGTCTGTATCACAAACAACACTGTGGCAGCATGGTGAATAAGGACTTGTGTGGAGGTGAAGAGAATGGTTCCTTTTATAAAGGGTGTTGAAACAGTATTGGCACAAGAAAGTGGAACTGAAGCACAGTCACACATTGCCACATCTAATGAGCTAAATCATACCTAAAATCTGTTTCTAGCATGGATAGTGCATATTTATAAATATACACTATAGCAGAGAAAAGGAAAGCCTGACAGCAAATTCTCCTGGCTGTTAACTCTGAGTCTGTCCATGATAAACTGTGAGCAGTAGTCAGTATCTCCAATGTCCTCTGACCCTCCTCATTACATAGCAATGAGACCATGCCCCATACTTATTTCTTCCTCACATCTCTCTTGCATTTCTTCTTAAATGTTTAAATATACTAGGAGAGCAGACTGAGGATGTGTAGTTCCTCTTGAAATTCTGCATCTCTCCACTGGAGAAAGTCTTGCTTTAAGGTCTGCTCAGTCAGAAAGTGGCACAGTGAAGTTCATCCACATACACTCACAATATTAAGGGTGAGGCCAAACATATTGGTCCTACAGGTGAAATGATCACACTGGACAAAGCAAATTTTATAGGTGGTCTGCAAAGTCACTGGACAGATGTATATGTGTACTTGGCCGGGGTCATGTGAACTGATGTCAAAATGTGTCTAAGTTGAAAATGTTTGGTATTATGAATCTGTCTCATTAAATGTATAAAGATCACAGAAAAGGGGAGTAACTGGTAGGACAACAAAAGCCTACAGCTACAAAGCTGTAAATGTATTGTGACGACCGCTGGCTCGGTTGAGAGGAGCTGGCCTGACCCTGTCCTATACTTGACAGTTAACTAGCCAGCGGTGTGCAGGCACCTGGCTCAACAAGGAAGAGAACACCTGGTTTGTCTTTTTGTGGTTTTATTGAACGCAGTATGGAGCCAAATGGAAATGCTGTCCAAACTAGCACCATGTGCTCTCTAAAAAATAAAGAAAGAATAAACAGCACATCTCCCAGAACCCGACCAAGTCCCGCGCCAATAAACACGAACTGACACACCCACCTGTTACCCCTCTTATACTCTCCCGTACTTGTTCCTCCCCAAACCCCACATTGGACAGAACAGCGCAGGTATTTCACCGAAATTAAACGGTAACCAATACATGCACAGCTTTCAACGACAGTGTCAAACCCATTTGCACACAACAGAACACACGAACATCAGCGGCTGGTCAGGGTGGCCACAGTATTATTTGGACCATCTAGCTATAAAATAATGTACTGTTAGTGAGGGCTAAAACCTGGAACAAAGTATTCAACTTTTGGTGTAATTTACTGTATCAGACAAAGCACAGAAATCCACCACTCCTCACATCTTCAGTGGCCTTGACAATAATATAGAATTTCCAGTTAACTGAGATTCTTTTTTGATCAGTTAAATATCAATTCTTGAAATCTTGACACCAATCTTTGCATTGGCATCTTTTCTCAGTAAATATATTTGCATTATGTATCCAGAGGCTGACATGTTTACCTAGTTGGCTATATATTAATTCAGGATAGTCTGAGACACACACTGAAAAAAAAGATTTGTTGGATTTGTTAGAAATGCTCGACACACAGATGAGCGAGCAGAGAAAACAACAGACCCAGGCGGCTGGCTTCGGTGCAAGCAGTGGGATTTATTTACAGTGCCAACAGTGCGAAAATATTTACAAGAATTGTGGAGTAGAGAAAAGACCGGGTGCCGATTAGCGGTGGCAGCAATAGCAGCCAATGGAGTGATGATGGGCCGGGCTGCGGGTATTAGAGTCACTCCTGAGCTGGTCGGCTTGGAGATGAGGATCGCTGAGGAGGAATAGCAAAGAGACAGATTACTGGAGACTGTGCATCGACCCGTGAAGGCGGTGGTTGGTGGAGCTGAGGGTAACCAGGGTCCAGAGAAGAGGTCCGATGCGGAGGGAAACCAGATACGGTGGGGCAGGACAGGAACTCCGGTAAGCCCAGAAGAGAACAGAGAATAAAAAGCATACTAGGCACAAAGGCAAACAAAAGCGGTAACAATAAGATTCATTCAATATGAATGAATTGCGCTGCATATACTAGCATAATTTGTGTAAATCCAAAGACCCGGTGAGTCCTTTTTCTCAGTGCAGTGTTAGGACTGTCATGACTCAAGAGCTGACTTTAGCGGTCTTGTAGCAGACCTAGATCCTGACAACAAGAGGGGCAGACTGATCTGAGCTCTCTGTGAGCGAGGAAAAACTCCAAATGTCTATGGCACTGGTCAGGCCTTATAACACTATGGTCACCTCGGTGTGTCGGCCAGAACACCACTTAAGGCCCATACATTCCCAGAATGAATCAGGTGCTTGAAGTTGTAGTTAACGATCCTTTAATCCAATTTCTCAAATCATTCAACTAAGAGGCGTACATGAAACGAAAGGATGTGCATAGCGAGAATAACAAAGTTAGTGACGTGCACTATTAATGAACACTTTACCAGCTATCACATACAACCGCTTCCCCATAACCCTTAAAGGGCCCATAACTGATAATACTTACATAGTATTAACGCACAACCACATATCTTCATCACTAAGCAGACAAGCACCACTCGACACTCATACTACACCCCAGTGGAAGTGACGTCAATAGGCTACAATTTGGATGCTAACTAGTTCCTGTGTATATTCTCTCCTTGCAGTAAAATGATGGAATTTCAGCAAAAGTCTTTAAATTTGCATGACTGAAGCTGTTGCTAAGCAGTTATGTGACCACTAGCACAAGAATGATTTGTTTGAGGATTTTCAGTCAGGTTTTAGAGTCCATCATAGTACAGAAACTGCATGGGTGAAAGTCACCAATGATCTTCTCCTAGCCTCAGACTCCTAGACTGCATCTTGCTGCAGAGACTTGAACATGTTATTGGATTAAAGGAACTGCACTAAATTGGTTCAAATCTTATTTATCAGAAAGATTTCAATTTGTTCATGTTAATGATGAATCTTCCGTTCTTTGTTGAAACAGTTGAGAAGAAATGGCTGAAGTTCTTTGTTGAATAATCTGAAGGATGAGATGCAATAAAGTAGGAATGGCCTTGAAGAGCTGAACATTTTTATACCTGAATGGCTTTTCTAGCTGAAGTTACTGTATGCTGAACTTATTAAGATGTGAAAATAGTCCAATAGGACTGTTAGAAATTAACCCAATTCTTTTGTTGGAAGCACGAGAAGTGAAGACTGGAGAGGACTGTTTAAAATCAACAGAAAGTTTACTGAAAGTCTGATCACAGGTAGGTCTTACAGCGCTGGATTCAGGGAGACAGAGCTCCCATAGGAAAACCAGCATCTGAATCCTGAATTAAGTTTTTACAACACATTTATCTTCTTAGGCTGCTCCGCCCTGGACCTTCAATAGTTCATGATCCTATTGGTCCTTTGGTGTGAGTAGGTCAACCTCTGCCTGCGTGTCGTGTATAGAATTAATTCACAGGGAGAATCACTGCAGTGCCAATCATCATTTATTGAACAATATATTGTAATGTGAATTCAGAGGGAGAGAAACAGAATCACCTGGACTTGGGTTCTCTGCAGAGTTTGGGGTCTTTGTCTGTCTTCTGAAGTCCCCCCAAATGCACCCACACGCTCACCAAGTCTGAGTCTGTCTTATTAGCCTTGCAGCTAGTTATATAGCCCTTCTACTTCTTGAACCTCCTGCATCACGTCAATCTGGACATCTAGCGGGCCCCCTCCCTTCTCACTCCGGTTTTGGGAAGCCCCTAGAATTACTAGAAAACAGGACGCTGGACCCCATGTTTATGCAGAGGATCCTCACAAAAGTTTATCTCTGACCATACTTAGCCCTGTAGTGGTTAGCAGTAAATCAGACTCCAGAAGAAATATGTAATCAAACAGCATGTAGCTCACATTTGGTATCAGCTTGTGTGAGGGAGAGCTGAGTGGTCATTCATGTGAGTTGAGTTTATGTAAGTAATCAAAATATTTCCTGTTTACTTAGAATGTAACTAACACTGGCCTAATAAGTATAAACTATATTAAGTTTGCTTTTACCACTACACACAAAAATCTTGAAAAGATTAACTTTGGGTTTATGTGGCAGTGGCACAGGAAACACTGTATGGACAGTGAAGATGGAAATTTCTCGGAACGTCTCAGGAAGAGATTTACAGAGGGGGTAGAAAGACTCATGCCTAGAGACTGTCCCAGAGACTGATGGTGTCCTGTCAGTGCTCCATTGAGAGCATCCTTACATACTGTATATGTGTGTGGCACAGCAGCAGCACAGTGACTCAGAGGAAAACGCTCCAGGGGGTCATTAACATGGCCCAGGAGATCGTCGACTGCCCTCTCCTCACTCTCCTCAGCTGTACCGACTGGAGGTCACTAAAATTTTGTTGTACATGTTACAATGACAATAAAGGATTACATTGCACAACATATTTTTAAAAGTTTTACTTCCTGAAAGGTTTTTGCTGATTGTGACAGGTACCTGGTGGGTATGAACAAACATAGTTTTGGTTTCGCTGCATCATGTAGAAACTCAGAGAAATAAACAATTAACTGTTTACAGGCAATAGTGTATTTATTCATGTCTATGTTTCTAATACGCTATCAAGTTCAACATAATTAAAGGTGCTTTTCTCTTGATTTTCATTTGTATTCAATTTCCAGAGCATCACGTTGGAGTTTCCAACAGTAGTCAGCAAGCACTGATGGATTCCAGTTACCCTGATACCATTTTTCCATTTTTGCAATGTCCTGGTGAAATCTTTCACCGAGTTCATCACTGACATTACTAAGATTTGCGTGGAAGAAGTCTAAGTGTGAGTGGAAAATGAATGAAATGAATCTTGAGTGACATGTTGCAATTCATTGTTTTGTATGCTTCGAGAAGTTTTTCTACTAGCTGAATGTAATGTGGAGCTCTGTAATTACCAAGAAAATTGTTGACATCTCTGAAGGCTTTCCAGGCAATCTTTTCTGGCGCAACTAACAGATCTTCAAACCACTTGTCACTCGACATGTCTGATCTAAGGCCCAACAAAAATGCCCTCTTTGATCTTGGCCTCAATTATCCTTGGGAAAATCTGTCTCAAATAACAAAAACCTTCGCCTTCTTCATTTTTTGCTTTCACAAAATTCTTCATAAGTTTTAATTTTATATGAAGAGCAGGCAAAAAAATCTTTGTAGGGCTGACAAGCGGTTCATGCGCCACATTTTTGTGTCCTGAAACTAACTTTTTACAGAGGGGCCATCTCTTTCTAGAATAATGTAACTCTCTGGTATGACTGCCCCATTCACAGATGAAGAAACAATACCTTGTATAGCCAAGCTGCAGTCCCAGTAACAGAGGAATGACTTTAAGATCTCCACAGATATTCCAGTTGTACTTGCTGTGCTGGATGTGCTTCAGCAACATTTCTATGTTCTAGTCGGTTTCTTTCACATGTGCTGCATAGCCAGCAGATATTGAAAGGTGAACATTGCCATTGTGTAACAGGACAGCTTTGAGGCTTAGCTCTGATGAATCAATAAAGAGACACCACTCTTGCGGGTCATGGTCACAACCCAAAACAGAGAACAATCCCTCGATGTCAACACGGAAACAGAGAGTGTCAACTTGTGCAAAGAATTGGGTTATATCATCTTGGCGTCTTCAAAAAACAGACATTTTTGTATCTGATGACAGCAAACACCATTGCTGCAGTCTCGATCCTAGCAATTTGGCCAAATATCTGACCAGACTGTTTAATCGTGACTGTGTTATGAGATGTGGAATGCCCAAGGAGCATGGTTCAAAATCCGGATGAATGTCACTGTCATTTCCCTGCATTGCAGTTTCTTCATCTGGTTCATTATAAGGTCCATTCGTCTAGTGGTTTCTGGAACTGAAAGTCTGTCATCATGTGGCAATGTCTCATTGCTGAAGGCAGATTAGGTTATTCAATTGACTTCTTGTTTTTGGCAGAGAAACCAGACAACGGTCCGTCACATGATCTTTCTGTTCTGGCCATATCATCGGGACAGCAAACGGTATTGCCTTTCGAGTGCCTCCGAGCCAAGCTCTCAGACAGACAGCACACGTCACACAACAAATGTGAGGTGCCCATTCCTTGTCTTGATCACCAATTTTACATTCGAAGTACAGATGATATGCTTTCTTCACAAGAGCAGTCATTGAGCATTTGTGATGAACAAGCGTATACTCGCCACAAAATATAGCAGAATGTATCGTGGCTGTTGCATTGATGAGACATATTGATTGACATCAAATGTCATGCCTATAACATCTAACTTGCTTGTTACAGTGCTACTGAGGCAATGCTATATTATGAAACAATATGTACACACTATAAAGGTCTATATTAATCCAATGAGCAGCATTTGAGTATGCACACCACTTTTATAGCCTGCTGAGACATTGCCAAGCTGGCTCCACCCTACTCGGGCTCCATACGTCCAGAAGAACAGCTTCCAACCTGGCCTGATTTCATGCCTGGACATGTCCAGACTGCTCAAAACAATGCTCATAGGTTTCTTACAGAAACTGTAAGGTTTGATTCTTATAGGCTTGTGGTGGTTAGCAATAAACCAGATTCCAGAGGTAATATGTAATGGAACAGTATGTACTTCATATAGATATTATTTGTAATAGTTATGTAAGGGTGAGCTAAGTGTGTACGGAAGCTTGATCTGTTCCTGGCGCAGGCAAGAATATCTTGGGCTGTGTCCCCCTTGCATTAACATATGGGTCAACATCCTGAGTGACTTCCTCCTCTGATAGGGAATGGATATACGGATACTGCAGCTGTAGCCTGATGTGAACTGTTCGTGTGCCTTGTTCAGGTTTAGAAAAGGGAAATGTGCGCTAGGTCAATGTGACCTAGAAGGTCCATGTACTGGACGGCTTAGACAATGCTCGGAAGAAGGTGTGTGAGGGTAGTTGGCATGGGACCATGTCTTCATGGCTCCAGCCGTGCAGAGCTGTGTGAGTATTGTCGAAGTCTCACACATCTCCTCGGGTCCAGATGATGGAAAGAATATTCAGTCACGCACCAACCATTAAAGTGCACTGTACCTTTATTACGGATGCGCATCCGGGATCATACAGCAAGCAGCAACAGCAGATGATCTCAAGTCACATCACTAACACTGTGTATTTTATACTATTTCTTCCCGCCTCCTTACACATTCCTCAGCATACAGCTGGAAAGTACCAGCACTTTCCCAAAGATAGTCTTGCAGGATGCAGCTGGTAATTATCAATACTTTTACAAAGATATTCCCCCAAACACAACTCCCTAATTCCAAAGTAGTACATTCTGTAATTAAATGAACACACACATTGCTAATGAATTGAGTGAACACACACACCTTCTTCTACTAAAATTGAAGGTTATATTCCTTATTTGGTACATTTATATAAAACAGTGCTCACGTCTCAATCTGAGTGCAAGTTATATTCCCTTATAA
>NW_018128310.1:407007-407614 GCF_001952655.1 Monopterus albus
TGTTTGCAGGATACAGTGATGTTGTTTTTCCATGCCTGAAGTTTATGTAATTGTGGAACAGCCTCTAAGGATGGACAGAGAAAAAGTTATAAGGGGCAGACAGCGGATTGAACAGCAGAGGTCTGCCCTATTTGTGGATTCCCACTCAGAGTGCTTTCTGTTTGACAATAAGTGTGGACTTTGATGTGTGTTTAAACATGTGCACTTTTTTTTTGGTGTTGAGTAGTGACTGATATGTGTGTCTGAAGTTAGGGACAAAGGGAGTGATTGAGAATTGTGTGTATGGCAATTTCTTGTTGTTTTTGTGTCAATTTCATGTGTTTTCAGACTGTTTACTGCCGAGGTGAGTATAAAACTTATTTTCTATTTTTGTGAAACAATGACAATGTGGGGAGTAATTCTCCCCCTCTTTGCTCCATTTGTGTGTGTTCTGCTACCGACTCCCTGTATGACGTGTGTGAGCTGCTCACTCTGTGAGTGTGTGTGGGTGAGAAGGTATAGCATTTATTAACATTGTGTAAATAAGTAACTGTGTGTGTGCTGGTTGTTGTTGTTGTTGTTTTATGACTAAGAGGAATACAGCCGATTGGGTCGGAAAATTTATGAG
>NW_018128310.1:407703-408801 GCF_001952655.1 Monopterus albus
TGCTAGTGGGTCTACAGAGGGGATTGAAGCTCAAATGGCAGTCACATGATTGAGAAAGCTAAATTACTGATGTTAAGTTGACTGGTAAATTTATTATAAGTGTAAGTAGTTTCTGTAGAAAGCAGATGACTTGTGTCCCCGCAGTTTTGATTGGAAAGGACAAATTACGTTAGTTTAACTGCGAGGGAGGAATGAAATGATGCTAGTTCTCGCCGGACCTGATCAGTTGGGTTTTGAGGCTAGCCTGTCCATTTGGGCACCGGTCATTTGTTTTTGTTGGCCAAGTATAGTGAAAGCCCACTTAAAGCGCTTTTTGTAAATAGTCTGGACTTAAATGTGTGTGTTTGACTATAGGCTGAGTATATGCATTGTAAATTGCTTCATGTTTTATGAGATATGACAAAACTTTGTTTAAGAAAATATATAGGGTTATATTAAGGGATTGTGCAACCTGTAGATATATTGCAGATATACTGAATCTGTTACTGCGCAGTTTTTTTTTTTTCTTTTGGGTGCGGTCTGCTCTTTGTGTGTGTGTGTGAGTGCGAGTATTTTAACTGCGTCTGTAGAGGCGCGTGCGTGCATGTGTGTGTGTCCTCCGTGTAATGTTGGAGGCAAAGTCATATCATATAATAATTAATAAAGAATAATATTAATATTAGGATAATGATAATAATAACAATGATAATGATGATGATGATGATGAGCTGTTTTATAGGTACTATAGTTGTTAAAACCTGAAGTTTATGAAGTCTCTAGTCTTTGAAGTTGGTGTAGTGTTTAGGAGTTTATGGTCTTGTTTTTTGTTTTTTCAAGATGCCATCGTCTGGAGAGTGAAGGGTCATGTGGGTATTGACTTGTTTGAATGCATAACCATTTCTTATTAATTAGTAGTACATGACTGTTCAACATTGGCTATTGCACTTGTAGTTAAAACCTACTTTTAATATGGTAGGGTTTTTTGGTTGCTGTGGTCGTTTCATGAGAGAATAGTGGCTTGTTGCTTTAATGTGCGCAGTACTGTATCTGCTGCCTGTATTTTTTTTAAAGGGGGGAAGTGAGAAGTTTAACTCTCGCCAGTCAGACACAGACTGGACG
>NW_018128310.1:419448-428798 GCF_001952655.1 Monopterus albus
ACTTAGAAATTAGAAAGTAGAGAGTTTTGGCATGTTAAAGCAGTACTTATAGTGCGTACGAGCATGTTTTAGAGTGTAGGGAGATGGTCTAGTGTAGAATTGTTCTGTTAGATCAAAAGTTTGTCTTTGAAATAAAAGTTGATCTCTATTTTCCTTTTGGATGAGGTAGGGAGATAAGGTTTAATTAGTGATTTGTAGTGCTACTTGGGTTCATTGATTAGTATTAGGAAGTATTAGTATTTGATTAGGAAGTGATGTATTCAGATATATGTGTTTATGAATGTTTCTGTAATGAACTTGTGTCTTACAAGGGGAACAGTTACCTCATGCTGGTTGATTATTTTTGTTTATTTCTGTTTACTGTTATGTTCATGTTTGTTCATTTGTCTGACTGTTATGAATGGGAAGGTATGTGTCATTTTATACAGTTGATTTGTTCACCATAGGTAATCACTATTAACTTTGCAAAGGTGTGAGACGTTAGAGATTTGACTGACTGAGTTGTTTAAGTTGGGTTTCATTAGAGTATGTGAGAAATACTCTGTTAAGGTTAAAGGTTTATTGAGTTGTTACTTCTGTAATAAGGAAATTATTTTAGATTTAATTTTAGCTGTAGGAAGAGGTCAGTGTTTAACTACAACTGTTAGAGTTTAGAGGCGTTAAAGTCTCAGGCCAACATGGTCATATTTTGATTTTCCCTATTTTGAGCTCTGAAGTCCCATAGTTTAAAAACTATGGAAGGGGGGACTGTGGTGGTTAGCAATAAACCAGATTCCAGAGGTAATATGTAATGGAACAGTATGTACTTCATATAGATATTATTTGTAATAGTTATGTAAGGGTGAGCTAAGTGTGTACGGAAGCTTGATCTGTTCCTGGCGCAGGCAAGAATATCTTGGGCTGTGTCCCCCTTGCATTAACATATGGGTCAACATCCTGAGTGACTTCCTCCTCTGATAGGGAATGGATATACGGATACTGCAGCTGTAGCCTGATGTGAACTGTTCGTGTGCCCTGTTCAGGTTTAGAAAAGGGAAATGTGCACTAGGTCAATGTGACCTAGAAGGTCCATGTACTGGACGGCTTAGACAATGCTCAGAAGAAGGTGTGTGAGGGTAGTTGGCATGGGACCGTGTCTTCATGGCTCCGGCCGTGCAGAGCTGTGTGAGTATGAGCAGATAAAAGTGGGGTTAGAGCAGAAGGAGAGAGAGAGGATGACCATGCTACGGTGAACAGTAAATCACGTACTTTTGGGGACCCAGCCGGCTGGGGGGAGAAGCTGACTGACTCGGGACTGACAACAAATGACCTGACTGACTGGTGCTCTGACAATCTTCTTATGCTTTATCTATTCCATTGCAAGAGGAGAGTCTCTGTTCTCTGATCTCTGTTATCTGTTTCACTAACTACAAGATTATGTGTTTCAATACTACTCTATTCAGAATAATTGTAATATTAAATGATCCTTTAAATTGGAATGGTTTGTCTGAATTAATTCAGTCGGTATCACACTCTAGCCACGACAGGCTCTAGATACGTTATATGCTTTACTTACTTTTCATACCTCTAGTTTCCTTTAGTTACTTTTCAGTTCATTTTGGATAGATACTTTATGTATTAGAAATGTTTAGTGGAGATAGGATGTCTAGTTAGACTGTTAAATGCTTAGGCATGCTTATGAGTTTCTACAGCGTACATCTGGTCAAGGATAACTAGAGAGAAAAGTTTATGACTGTCAGCAGACAGGGTGTTTAATATTATTATTATGACGTGTATAACTGTAGCCTTAGCCATAATATGTTCTTATGTTTAATATCACGACATGTTACTAGAGGTCGTGGGAGAATGTTTTTAGCTACATGCCACTTAATCAACAGACACACATTCACACATTGATTTGCTTCATGTTTTGACTAATGCTATGGCCAGCTGCAAAGCTGGCAACAGAGATATCTCGGTTGATGTTTCTGTGTAGTATGGGGCTAGCCCAACCGAGGGGATATAATGTATAGGCCTGGTGGGTTCAGGGTCTTTCATCTTACATCTGCCTGCGTGCAGGTTAGAGGTGCAAGATACTTGAGCGTGTAATGTTAATTTTACCTGTGATCCTTTGAATAAATCAGCACTGTTTTGAAGTTACTTGGACTGTCTCGTCTCTCAGAGTTAGCAATGGTAACAAGAACCAAAGACCTACAGGGGAATCTTGGAGAAAAGCTTGTATTTTGGATGTACAAAGCCTCATCAGTATTGATCGTATTGGTTTCAGATGGTTTGAAATTGGACCTCAGTTCCAAAGCCTAGTGTTATCACTTCCCAGGGTAGACATGTGTCTACCATACTTTATTCAAATGAGCTTATTCTTATTCAGTTTTTCTTTTCTTTTTTTATTTGTTTTGTTTTTTTTTTTGTTTTTTTTTAGTTAGCGAACCATCAGAGGTAGTACATCAATATAAGACAGTGCTAGGCATCTTCCAAAAGGGCAAGACAATGGCTGAGGCATTCAACAAGTTTGGAGTGGATCACAAAACAATTTTGTTAGAAAATTACCCAGTTCTTTTGTTGGAAGCGCAAGAATTGAAGACAGAGGACTGTTTAAAATCAACAGAAAGTTTACTGGAAGTCTGAGCACAGGTTAGGTTTTACAGCGCTGGATTCAGAGAGACAGAGCTCCCGCAGGAAAACCGGCTTCTGAATCCTGAATTATGTTTTACAATACATTTTATTTTCTTGGGCTGCTCTGCCCTGGACAGAGGTACAACATTCAACACTTCATAATCCTATTGGCCATTTGGTGTAAGCAGGAGCTCACACTTCCTTGTTGGAATGTGATAAAATCTAGGTCTCTGTGTGTGTGTGTGTGTGTGTTTCTCCAGTGGCAGCTTGATCTTGATCAATGAACACTGAACAATGGGTGGTCTGGGCTGCAGAGCCCCCCCTGTGTGTGTGATGCTAATAAGTATGTTAAACTGGCCAAGTGGTCATCTCAGGTTGTAGGCCCCCCTGTGTGTAAGACACCCTATGACAAGGCAGAACTTGGGATATGCTAAGTGGGTTTAGGTGGGGGTGCAAAACAAGCCAATTTGTCTTTGTTGGAATGTAAAATAAGCCATCTGGTTACCTGGAGATACAGACATCCTGTCTCTACAGAATTCAAAGTAAGCAGATTCTACTTCATTATCACTTCATTCTCATCAATACAATTGTAAAATATATAAGAAAGGAAAATAAATGTATGAAAAGTAAGTAAAGGGAACTAAAGGTATGAAAAGCAACTAAAGCATATAAAGTAACTAGAGCCTATGAGAATCAAACCTTACAATTTCACTAACTTCTGAAATTGCTGAGCTGGCAACTGCTGCTCCAGGAAAGTATGTGCAGATTGTTCAACAGGTGTTAGGGTTAGTCCCCCTCGCCAGGAGGGTGAGGGAGAACTATGGGGTAGGACTCAAGATTGCTGACCCAGGTGCTAGTACAAAACAAAAGGTTTAATTTCAAACAACACAACAAAGCAACATAACAGTGTCCAGAATACATACAAACGAAGGGGAGTGATGACGATGGAGACCAGGAACAGGTGCACACACAAACCAATGGTAGAAAACAGGGTAAGTAATGTCCAAAAAGCAAAGCTGCGGAGACGAATCAAAAACTATGTGTGTGTAGCGGGAATAGCGTATGTAGTGTAAAGGAGTCAAGCCAAAACGCACAGTAACTGTCAGCGTAGCATTCCAATTCGCACATACATAAGACGGAGCAGTGTGGGCACGAGGAAGGTTAATGTGTGTGTGTGTGTGTGTATTGTAGTGCCTATGTAGTGTGTATAGAGTCAAGCCAAAACACACAGTAAACTGTCAGCGTAGCATTCTATTCGCACCTACATCAAGCAGTCCTGCAGTGTAAGGCATCAGTACCTAATGTTGGATATGTAGGATAATGTTCCGGCAAAGGCGGAGCGTCTGCCAGGGGTTTAAATATGGCGAAGGTAATAATCAATCGGGATGCACCCCAGCTGTGTGCGCCGACAAACCAGCCACCAATCACTGCAACGCAACACAGCTGAGGCGCAGAGCCCACAAAACGGAGAAAACAGAGACAAAAAAGGAGGAGAGGCAGCGGCCGCCGAGCGGCCCTGACAAATATGGGTTTTTTGCAGATCAGTGAAACTAAAGTCACTATTTTGTTATTTCTTTGAAAGAATGTTAAAAGTGTTTTTTTTATATAAAATAATTCCACTTTTTCAGATGTAGCATAAAGTCTTCATCTTTTTAAATTTGGAATGAATCATGTTGATAACAGATGCTTTTGACAAGTTAAATTCCATTTGGAAATGTTTCACTAATGTTCAGTATCTGTGTGATTTCTTCAAATATTCAAAGGTCTCAAACAGCAGTAGTACCTGGTTAATTATTTTTTAGCACTATGCATTTATGAAGTGTTCTTAATAAATACACATTTTGGAATTTACATGGTCACAGAGAGCATTAACAAATGAACAATTATGGTTAAGTAATGCATATTCAGCATCCTTAAGCATTTGTAAAGTGTTAGTTCGGGAATATACTGTATGTTTTCCACTTTACAATAAGGGTCACAAGGAGCATTAACAAATGGTTAAATATGTTTAAGTAATGGTTAATCACCACTGTGATTAATTTATAAAGAGCATTAATAAATGTGCAATTATAAGTAAGTAATACTTGCCTTTGATTCATGTTTCAACCACAAGGCTTTTAAGCCCATTTGTCTAGGTTTTGTCACACAGAAAAACAATGCTTGACATGGATAGCTTACTCCTAGAGTTGACAGGAGCTGATTTCTGACCATGCAGGACTATTACAGGTGAAACATAGATACACAGAGACAGCAAGCCCAAAAACTAAGCCTGGTTATCTTTCTCACTTCTGATAGTACTCAGTTGCTACCTTAAACTTTTCTATGGAACCCATCCAGAACTGCCTCCTGGGCAAATTATGAGCCAAAGCAAATCATATTTGGAGTATTCATCACTATAATTTTCAAATATTTTTTTCTTTTGTTTTTGGCAAATTTTGAGTGCATATAGGTTGTATTCAAGACATTGGATTTTGAGTCTAACAAATCAGTTGGTGGAAGTAATTCTGAAGGTGAAATCCAAAACAAATACAAACATGATTCCTGGGTGAACTAAGAATTGCAGATAATAAATAATACAGGGGAAAGAAAATGATTTCCATCAGGATCTGGTACCTTTCTCAACAATGAAAGTCTATATTTGTTCTTTAAACACGAATGTGCGGTGGAGAAAGTGCTGTTTTCCTACAACAGATGAAGAGGATGGATGTATGGATGAGGAAGGAAATGTGTGCCAATCAGTCTGGTGCTCTTTTAAAATACAGTAGGTGACCATTTTAATTAAAATCTTTTCCCATTTATCTATCATGTTGAAACACAATCCATCACCCTGCAAAGCAATAGGCACTTGCAAAACAATTATATTGATGTCATTTATTTCATTGAGAGATGGATTTTAAATGCTACATTTTTATGTGTTCTGCAGTTTATAAATAATAATTCAAGCCCAAACATACAGGTATGATCATCTTGCACACATGCTTCTAGTACTCCTCAAAGCATGAGCTAACATTTGGCCCAGTAGGGTGTCAAGTGGTAAAAGTGCTTAATTTGAGGTATCCCTGCCTCCTGCAGAGTGGTTTTGTTCTAACTTGATTTCTTAGCTTTCAGATATATAGTTACAGCCTATCTGTATTTCAGAATCATAAACATATTGTACATAGTCCCTAAAAAATCACAGTGGGATTATTTCTCATCTGTTTTGGTGTTCCCTTGTGGTGACTTTTGTACCGTCTTTCTCTACTGTTTGCGCTCCCCCGATCCATAGGAACAGCTTTAGTATGTTGGGCAACTTTAGATAAGGCTCTGTACAGTATATACTACCGAATGGAGTAATGTAACACTTCATATTATGCATTTATTGGTCATTTTTGAAAAGTTCAGCTCTGACTGTACTGCTGCAGCTGACAATTCCCAGCTATGGTTTAAACTCTGGTTGGGGTTGTGACTGTGGTCATTGCTAGGATTTTGGTTTCTACAGCTACTGTCTGCATATTTGTTAGAGAGGTGTTAATAAATGGGGTGGACAAAATAATAGACAGACTTGTCAGTATAACACAATACAGCTAAACAACAATTAGTAAGATGGTGCCGACAGCGATGGCAGCCTTGGTTACTTGCACTCTCTTGTGTTTGTTGTTTTTTTTTTGTTTTCTTGGTCTTTTGCAACCCATCCTGGATTACGTTTACCAGAGAAGAACTGTTAAATATCGAAAAACTCACACCGACCTACCTTTTTCCGATCCAGTTTTGTGAACGAAGAATGCTGTATGTCTGGCTGAATGTCTGATTGTGGTGTGTAGCTAAAAAACATTCTAACATGACCTCTAGTGACATGTCCTAACTCTAAACATTTCTAATACATCAAGTATCTATCCAATATCTATCTGACTAAAAATACCTAACAATTCCCCCTTTTGACATGACCAAAATCGTGTCGACCTAAATCAATGTCCCAGTTTCCCCAGATGAAGCTACCTAGTGTTTCGAGAGGTGAGAGGCCCCCCACCAAAGCCACCCCCTCAAGGGTAAACTACAGAGCTGAGTACTTCAGGGAAAAATGAACTAAAAACACAAAAAGGGTTATAGCATGTAAGCAGGTTTTTGTTGCAGTGACCACTATATGTATGCCGTATGTGTAAGCTCATTCAATGCAACTAAGCGTTTGAGCAGACATATTTGTGGAAATGCATAAACATCATGTGTAGCAAGCTTTCATTGGTTAATCATAACATTAAGGGGTATCTAATACACAAAAGAAAACAAAAATTCCCTTACATCCTACCGTAATCATAAACACCACTCAATAATAAGAATTTAAATTACCATTAATACTTACCAAACTTAATTATCAAAAATCAATTAACAAGAATCAATCAACAGAAAATCAATTAAACTATGAGTCCACACCACCTACGTGTATGCAAGAATATATCAGTATGTATTAACCTTTAACCATTTTATGTAGGATCCACGATCTTCACTTCGGTCCATGGAGCTCTTCAACCTCTCACTCACCGGGCTCAGTGAGGGAGGTCAAGGGGAAGGATTCCCAGGGGGCTGGAGTTTGTATCAATTCATAGGCAGGGGGCTGTGGATACATACTATCAGTGGCAGTGGTAATGCACTTGAGACAGAGATGCCTGATGCAGGGAATGCATCCACATCCACACAAGGTCAGCAGTGTGACTGCTGCCACCAAAGATGTAAGTGCAGAGATCACTAAATTTTTCCACTTGCCAAAAGTATTAGTAAACATCCAAGTGGAAAGGTTGAGAGTAATCAGGTGCATGTAAACTACATGCATGTGACAAAGCTTGTTTGATGTCCACAAAAGCCTTTTCTGCTTGTGTGTTCCAAACCAGGGCAGAACCATAGTTCTTGTAACCTGCTTCTGTCAGCATGGCATGGAGAGGTGCCACCAAGTTGGCAAAGTCAGGTACAAAATTCTTACTGAAATTAATCAGTCCCAAAAACTTCATCATTGCTCTGACTGTGGTGGGCTTAGAATGACAGAGAATGTCTGTCTTCTGTGTCTCAGCTATGTGTAAGCCTGATGCTGACACCACACGGCCTAAAAAGCAACTCTAGGCCTTCCTATCTGCAGTTTATCCTTAGAGCCCTTGAAGCCTCCCTGTGCCAAATGAGTCAACAATGTGTTTATAGCAGTCATTATGCTTTCTGAGTCATCCACATACTGAAGAAGACAGACTCCATCTGGGAGAGAAATATTTTTCAAGTTTTGCCGCAGAATGTGTCAGGTTTGCCCGGGTGCACCTACTTTCTCACTCCCCTCACTCTGTTTTCACTCCCTTACCCTGATTACGTTATTCTTTACACCTGCTTCTTACCCCCGGATTACCACCAGCTGCACCTGATTAGTTTCTCCCTATTTAGTCCCTGCTCTTCATTCACTCCCCTGCCAGTCCTTTCTAGCATTTCTCAGGCCCGTTTGTTCCCTGTCATTCTTTTTGATTCCGTGTTAGTATTTTGTCTCCTTCTCTCCAGCTGCTTAGATTCATTCCCTCCTCGCCACAGTCGCTCCTTCGGACCATGGACCTCCTCCGCTCTGCTTCATCTCCACCCTGCAGGTCGATGCACAGTCTACTACTTACCGTATGTACTCTTTCTGTTCATCTCAGTACCATCCAACTCGACCAGTCCAGGAGTGAGTCCCAGTGTCCGCAGCCCGGTCCTCTTCTCATCATCTCCACCATTGACTGTGTAACCCTCCGAAGCTCAACACCCGGTCCCATTGTTACCCTACTGTCACTTTCTTGTCACTTATTTAACACTGTAAATAAACTAGCACTGCCTGCATCGAAGTCAGCCACCTGGGTCCATCTATTTTTGTGACTCGCTCACTTCTGTGTTTGAGCCATCCTAACAGAATGTGATTAAAGATGGATGGACTGTCAATAAAGCCCATAGGTAACCATCTGTAAGTAAACTGTTGTCCTTTATATGTGAAAGCAAAAATGTTCTGTGAGTCTCTGTGGAGGGGCACAGAGAAGAAGGCATTTGCAAGGTCAATGCATGTGAAAAACTTGTGTTCAGAGCTTATTGCATTCAACATGGTGTATGGATTTGGCGTGGCATAATTAGTTGGAACCACAAGTTTATTTACAGCTCTGAGATCATGAACCATCCTGTAATCAGGTTTTCCTGCCTTTGGAACAGGATTTATGGGTGTGTTCCAGGAAGAATGAGTGGAAGTTAGCACTCCAGCTTCCAAAAGTCCATGAATGGTTTTCTCAATACCACCGACTTGCTGCTGTGTGAGCCGGTACTGGGCCTGGTACACAGGCACCGCCCCCTCACGCAAAGTGATCCTGACTGGGTCAACTGTGATTAATCCCACATCCGTGGGACCAGTAGACCAAAGAGATGAAGGCAAACTGTCCAACAATGTTTGTGTCAGTGAATGATCAATGTTTTCTCTGTTATGATTTCTGTGGAGTAAACACTTCTCCAGTGTTAATGTGAGCTTTGAGTTGTGCTCAACAGCATAGCAGTGTGTTGAAGGGGAGAACTGCAACTGTCTATTCTGTGCGCACATCCAGTCAGTAGCCTTTAAACAACTATGAACCATAGGGCCAAGGTTTTTTGCATCAGCTCCATCTCTCACTAACAAAGTGATATGAGGAGCAGAATTTTCAGACAGCATGTACAGGTTTTGAAGGTCATCTGGCAAGTCAATCTGAGCTGCCACTCCTTCAGGCCCAACATACAGTTTTTTT
>NW_018128310.1:432575-437671 GCF_001952655.1 Monopterus albus
ATGGTACTGCTCCCTTCTGAGGGTCCTTCAGGATCAGGACTGTCTGGCCTTCAGTTAACCACTCAGGGTGGGTTCCATCTATTAGTAGCTGGTTCATTTGTCCTGCCAGGGGCTCATGGAGTGAAGTTAGCTTCTTTAACCAGTAGGCGTGGATCATGTCAGGGCCTGGTGCTGTCCAGCTCTTCATACTTGAGACCCGCTCTGGCATGTCTGCCATTGTGATGATTACTGGGTCTTGTGCAGGGAGGTTGCTGTGGTCTGCTCTCAGGTCCACTACCCACTGGACATTGTTGTTATGTGATGCCTCCTTCTCCCATTTGCTCTTCCACAACTGTTCAGTCTCCAGCTTTGGTGGGTCTGCTCGCATGTTCTTACCCTGCCACTGAAAGTACACCTTGGATGGCTCAGTGGAGAACATTCGGTTTATTCTCCTGGCTTCAACTTCTCTGGTGTACCTCTTCAGCCGGGGGGCCAGGGCTGTGAGCCTTTGCTTGGCAGTCTATAAGGCCTCAGGTATGGACAGTGAGTTGTATTCCTTAGGCACCCATTTTTTCATCATGCCTTTCTGCAATTCTGATAGCTGGCTAACTTTTCTCCATGCATTCTTGGTCTTGGTCTCCAACCTCCTTCTCCATGGAGGATACTGCTCTTTATGGCCTTTGTTGAACTTATAGCCAAGCATCTCAAGGATGATGGTTTCTGTGGTGTATATGAGCTTGTTGGTCTCAGGTCAGCAGCCCTTGAATCAAGCTCATCTGGGCCTGTTATTGGGGCTTGGTACCCAATCTCGAACTGTGATATCTCCCCCTGACCTGTCGTCCTAGCTCCCCCTTGCTCGAGCATTCATGTTGTACCTCGTCAATCTCTAGTTGCGACAGCAGGTGCTTCTTGTGGATGTTATAGCATTGAGCTATTAGTTGCTTCGATATTAGTGTAGATGTTGGGTTTCGAAGTATCCATAGGTCCCACATCCTCTGCATGTAACCCCTCTCGCTGGGGTTACTTGTATAGTAGCATTCCAAGAGCTCCTTGTTCTCCTCTCTTGTCCATGAATGTCTTGTTCCAGCAGCCCACTTCCCATCAGGTTGCCCTGGTTCCTCAACACCTGACACGGAGCTTGTTGACCCAGGCAACGTCCGAGCCGGTGTGACTCTTATTTTTCTAACTCTCATTACGGATGAGGTAGGCAAATAGCATTAAGGGCCTTGCCTAAGGACCCAGGTGGGATATTGACCATGCCCTGACCGGGGTTCGAACCCCCAACCTTCCATACCAAAGTCAGCGGTGTTACCCACTGACCCAATTACTCTATTTTATTCTTATTTTTATCTCGTTTCTTAATGCACATTCCTTTGTTTTTTTGCATTGTTTATTGCTTTGTTTATATTGTTATCTTGTTTTCAAGTCTTTGTTTTAATGGATTTCATTTAATTTATTCATTTAATGGATTCATCTATTTTTTGCTACAATATGTTTGAGACTTCTCTCAGTTCTACTAATGCTGGTATTTCTTGCTTGTTTCTTTGTAAAACACTAACTGCTGTTTTCAAAAGTGTTACATAATGTTAGGGCTGCTCAACAAACAGGGGCCTATTTCAAGAAGGCGGTTCAACAAACTCAGAGTTCAGGCCTGAACTCTGAGTTGACTTACTCAGAGTTGGAAAACTCAGAGTTTTCGGTTTCAGAACAGCTGAAAAGAGTTGGTTTAAGCAACTCTGAGTTGTCTGACTCAGAGTTAGGCGCGTGCCACGCGACTATAAAAAGCCCTGAACAATGGAGTGAAGAAATTACGAGTCACCATGGCAACAGGACCAAGCCAAAATAGGTCTGCGTTTTTCCCGACAGAAATGGATGTGCTACTACAAGCATATAGTGACTACGAGCCCATATTCCGTAAGAGAAGCAACACGGTTGCAGCGGCGAAAGAGAGAGAGTTAGCTTGGGGGAAAATAGCTGCCCGAGTCAATGCGTAAGTTTACATTTTAATCATACAGTATTCGGTGTAAGTAATTACTAAATAATGTTAGTAATGTTATTATTTGTCACTTGTAAAGTAAGGAATGGTTCTTAATTCGTCAATAATTTAATGAGTAACGTCAGTAATTGCATAAAATGCCGATTTTTGTACGAATTAAAAGTGCAGTTTTATGTCTACCCTTGCTTAAAATTCCTATTGTGGTTGATATGGGATTTGTAAGGTAATGAGTAATAGGTAATCCAATACGTCTTATGGAGAGTAATTATTACATTAATCAAAATACCTTTTTTAAAATGTACCCAAGACTGATGTAGTAATATAAGAATTGTATTTTATTTTTCATGTAGGTGCAATCCTGCAGGCATAAAAAGAACGTGGCAGCAGCTAAAAATGAAATATAAAAACATAATTCAAACAGGTAAGGCTTGATCATATCATGGGTGTAGACTACCTGACTCTACAAACATTTGACATATTAAATAACTAAATAGCCTGCAGAGTATAGCAGTGCAGCAGCATTTTCAACATGGGTGTAATGTTGTTTTCATACAATTAAATCATTTGACAACTACTCAGCCAACAGAAAGAAGGCAGAGGCCAGAAAAACTGGTGGAGGACCTGCACCACCACCACTGACACATGCAGAGGAGATGGCCCTCAGCCTGAACACTGGAAAGCCAGTGGCTGAGGGAATTCCTGGAGGGAGTTCATCAGAACCAGTCACTCCCCAGGATACAAGTGCATTCATTACATGTAAGAGGCCTACCTATATATTCTATTTTTTACATAGGCTACTTTTGATATATCCATTTATTACACTCTGGGTTGGGTTTTTTTGTTGGTCTTAACAGATTCTGATGGTAATATCTGCCTTTTGGAGCCTCCTGTCACAGCAGAACCCCAGGCTGTTGTAAGTATCCTACTAAATAAAGCTTAAATTATGATAGGTAGTATTATAAAGTGTACTCTAACCAAATGCTCGTCTTCATAGGACTATGAGGATAATGAAACTATGTCTGCCACAGAGAGGTCTACAGAGGTAATATTAATACAGTGTATACACATCAAATGATCTACACATTCGGAGTGCCAGTGTTTGTGTGAAGTAGCCTAAAGGATGTAAATCTATCTCCAAGTATACTGACATTATTATCTCCCCTCTGCCCCAGAGTGTGGAAGAACAGCAGGAGGAGGGTCCGTCAAATGCTGCTGCGCAGATGAACACAGTTCAGTGATGTTCAGTAAATGCCAGAGTTGCAATCTGTAAAATTAATGAGGAACTATGTCATGTAACTAAATCTTCTGTATTTACAGTTACCAGTTAAGGAGTTGTATAGAATACATCTTATTAAAAAAATAGAAAAAAATAACAAAGAAATGTTATACGTGGACCGCCAGATTGAAAAGACAGATCTAGAAATTGAAATTCTCAAACAAAAGCTAGAGGTGAGTGTATAGTTACAGGTGAATTGTATGAATTATTGAATGAATTGTGAAACCTAACAATTGCTTTTGTATTTGTAGGAAATGAAGAAACCCAAATAAAGTATGATTTGCATTTATTCCGTTTCTGTCTTTCATCGGTGGTGATGGTGGTGGTTGTAGATTAATCCCAGAAGACATTACGGCATATCCAATCTCTGACTGCCCTTCCATCCTGGTTATCTGCAGGGTGGATGGGGTCGTCCTCAGGGTCTTGTATTTGTAGGGCAGGGTGTTGCTCCCCTCTAATAATTGCAATATTGTGGAGAACAACACATGCCACAATAATGTCACAGGCCCTCTCAGGTGTTACCCTGAGGTGACGTAGGCAATGAAAACGTGCTTTCAACAGGCCTATGGTCATTTCCACCCGGGCTCTTGTTCTGCAGTGTGCCACATTAAAGCGCTGCTGGGGGCCTGCTGCAGGTTCTGGGTAAGGGGTCATCAGTGTGGGCTGGCATGGGTAACCCCTATCTCCCAGCAGAAAGCCATCAATCTCTCCTATAAGAAAGTTCACATCACTTTAGTGCTGCATAGAAGTGCTCCTGTAAGTGTGTAGTGCATGCATTGAAATAAGTGTATAGGGCATACATGTACTTACCACATTGCAGCCTGTTACTTAGGGTTGACTCACGATATATTCGTGAGTCATGAACAGAGCCGGGCCACTTGGCCTCCACGTTCGTGATAATATGTGAAGCATCACATATGATCTTGGCAGTGCAGAAAATGATACATGTCAGGTACAGTATTGTGATGTAGTCTTTGACCATTAGAAAGAGTAGTCAGTGTACCTGCACATTAATACTGTGGATGGACCTCCTGTTGACATAGTCCCCTTCATTTTCAGAAGGTGCATTGATGGGAATATGTGTTCCATCAATGCATCCAACCACATTTGGAAATCCTGAAGGGGATTCTAATTATTAGTTTATTTCCAGAGGTCACAGCAAGATGTTATTAACTGATCATCATTTTTCAGATTAGCCTTACTGAAACGAATTCAATACCACTAACCTGCAATCCTGTGAAACTCCTCTTTAATGGCTCTGAGGGGTTTGTGCCCAGGAAACACAACAAAAAATAACAGAAAGCGCTTGAGGGTGAGGCACACTTTCCGAACTATTCTACATACTGTGGCCTTACTAATGTGCTCTGCATCCCCGATGTTATAAAGAAAACTGCCGTTTGCAACAAAACGTAACGCAACACAAAGCATCTGCTCGGATGTAAGAGCACGGCCACGATGGGTGATGTGTCTGATGTATGGGTGGATAAGAGTATGGATATATGTTATGGACGCTCTAGAAAAACGGTACCGCTCAAATAAAAATACATGGGGATATGACAAAAAATCAACTCGTGGCCTCAAAATCCTCTCCCGAGGTAAATGCAATTCCCTGCGAATTAATACAGCGTCCTCATCTACAGGATCCTCTATGAATGGACACGCCATTTTGGTCTCTGCATGACGGAAACGTGTGCAATCTATGAATGCACTGAAGGATTAAATGAGGTATTAAACACCTTTCACTTTAAAAAGGGGCGGAGACCCGGAGGAAACTCTGAGTTTCCCGAACAAAACCTGCTCCCAACCAGGTTAGGTTCACAGAGTAAGTTGCCGTAGTAACTGACT
>NW_018128310.1:441804-445696 GCF_001952655.1 Monopterus albus
TGGATATTTGTTTTTGACAGTTATTGCATTTAAACCACGGTAATCTATACATGGACGGAGACCACCGTCCTTCTTCCCCACAAAAAAGAACCCTGCACCCAGGGGTGAGGAAGAAGGATGGATCATGCCTGCACATCGGGCTGTTTCAATGTACTCCTCCAGAGCCTGTCGTTCGGGTTTTGAGATGTGGAAGAGGCGACTGTTGGGCAAGGTGGCTCCCGGGTACAGGTTGATGGCACAGTCGTATGGTCTATGAGGGGGGAGAGAGTCCGTGGCCAGGTGTTTATTGAACACCTGTTGCAGGTTGTGGTAGTCCGGAGGTATGGCAGACAGGTCCAATGGCTCTGGTGGGGTAGCCGGTGATGAGGAGGAGGGTTGTCCGGTGAGGAGACAGGTCGAGGCACAGCCCAGGCTCCACTGGGTGATGGTGCCGATGGTCCAGTCGACGGTGGGGTTGTGACACATAAAGACATAAATCTGACACATAAAGACAGTTTATCATTTTATTTGTTTGTAACACTAGAGAGGAGCCCTGCATTCTGAAAGTAGAGCACACAGAAAAGAATATTAGACTTACGGAGATCAGGCAGGAAATGAGGACATTCCCATTTAGGATTTTAGAAGCACTTTACAGTCTGATCTGACCTGGACAGGAAGACAGTGAAGGGAACATAACATTTTTATAATGTGGTCAAATCTTCTGCATTTAGCTCAAATTCTAGCTGCAGCATTCTGAAACATCTGAAGACTTTTTATCAAGTCAAGTCAAATATTTATTGTCATATGCACAGTGAGGAAAACGTGTTTCCCTGTACAATGAAATTCTTATTTTGCTGTCCACATTAATACCGCACAATATATGTGAAATACAAAGTAGATATGTAGGTAACACAAAAGCTAAGGCACTTTAAAACAGCCAATGAAAGAAGTATAATGAAAAATACAACAAGAACACAATTTAATAAAGAGAGAATGTATTATAAGCTCTGTTTTTGTACAAAGCCTCTTCCGGCTCTTTTAAACCAGGAACTCCCAAAAAGACGAAGTAGACCACTTTAGATTTTATAAAAAATAACCGTACTGGTTTATTCAGAGGATCACAGGTAAAATTAACATCACACGTCCAGATCTCTCCCACCACCAAACCTGCGCGCAGGCAGCTTGGAAGAATGAAAGACCCTGGACCATGAAACCTATATAATTTAAATCATTCTGGGCTAGCCCCATACTACGCAGGGACGTTATGCCAGCTTGCAGCTGCCCATAACGATAGTCAAAACATGAGGAAAAGTCAAGGTGTGTGGCTGTTGTTTTGTGGTGTGTATCTAGAACAATTTGACATGACATTTTACATTAAGACAAATATTAAGATTAGCATTACAGTTAATATTAACAATCATCCTTGCCTGCAGCCTTGGCCTAGATGCAGTCTGCAAGCACATGAAATTAAACTGAGCAGTTAACAGCCTGAGCTAGACATCCTGTCTCCACTAAACATTTCTAGACATCAAATCTCTGAATATCTATCTAACTAAGAAATAACCTAACAGTATGCTATGCAAAATAGTCAGCAATAGTGCAAATAGTGTGCAATTATGCATGTGCAAACTGAGTATGTAAACAGTACAGGTGGAAATACATGAGGTAATTCCTGAGTCAGCTGTTTAGAAGTCTGATGGCAGTTGGAAAGAACAGGTTTTTCAGTCTAGAGGTCCTGCATTTCATATTTCAGAACCTCCGGCCGGAGGGTGGGAGTGGGGACAGTCCATGCTGGGCGTGGGTGGGGTCTTTGAGGATGGAGGCAGCCTTCCTGCGCATTCTGTGGTGATGGATGCTCTGCAGAGAGGGCAGTGGAGTCCTGGTGATCTTCTCCGCAGTCTTTACCACTCTCTGCAGGCGCTTGCAGTCTGTGACAGTAGTGCTGCCATACCAAATGGTGATGCAGCTGTAGAAGGACCCTAGGTGACATTCCAAACCTCATCAGCCTCCTCCTTTCAGTACTAGTTCGTGGCAGGCCTGATAACAAAATGTTACAACAAATATGTCTGGATGACAAAAAAAGCATGAATTAGTGTCTTTGCACTTGTCAAGAACAAAAAAGACTATTTTAATTACACTGAACAAAATTATAAACACAACGCTTTTGTGTTTGACCCCATTTTTCATGAGCTGAACTCAAAGATCTACGATTTGTTCTATGTACACAAAAGGCCTATTTCTCTCAAATATTGTTCACAAATCTGTCTAAATCTGTGTTAGTGAGCACTTCTCCTTTGCTGAGATAATTCATTCGCCTCAGGTGTGGCATATCAGGATGCTGATTAGACAGCATGATTATTGCACAGATGTGCCTTAGGCTGGCCACAATAAAAGGCCACTCTAAAATGTGCAGTGTTACTGTATTGGGGGGTCCATGGGGGTCCGAAAACTGGTCAGTATCTGGTTTGACCACCATTTGCCTCACGCAGTACAGCACATCTCCTTTGCATAAAGTTGATCAGGTTGTTGATTGTAGCCTGTGGAATGTTGGTCCACTCCTCTTCATTGGCTTTGCAATTTTGCTGGATATTGGTAGGAACTGGAACACGCTGTCATATACGCTGATCCAGAGCATCCCAAACATGCTCAATGGGTGACATGTCCGGTGAGTATGCTGGCCATGCAAAAACTGGGATGTTTTCAGCTTCCAGGAATTGTGTACAGATCCTTGCAACATGGGGCCGTGCATTATCATGCTGCAACATGAGGTGATGTCGTAGATGAATGGCACAACAATGGGCCTCAGGATCTCATCACATTATCTCTGTGCATTCAAAATGCCACCAATAAAATGCACCTGTGTTCGGTGTCCATAACATATGCCTGCCCATACCATAACCCCACCGCCACCATGAGCCACTTGATCCACAATGGTTTGACATCAGCAAACTGCTCACCCACATGACGCCATACACGCTGTCTGCCATCTGCCCTGTACAGTGAAAATCAGGATTCATCCATGAAGAGAACACCTCTCCAAAGTGCCAGATGCCATCGAGTGTGAGCATTTGGCCACTCAAGTCGGTTACGACGACGAACTGGGGTCAGGTCAAGACTCCATTGAGGACGACAAGCATGCAGATGAGCTTCCCAGAGACAGTTTCTGATAGTTTGTGCAGAAATTCTTTGGTTATGCAAACCGATTGTTGCAGCAGCTATCCTCACGGCTGGTCTCAGACAATCTTGGAGGTGAAGATGCTGGACGTGGAGGTCCTGGGCTGGTGTGGTTACACGTGGTCTGTGATTGTGAGGCCAGTTCTCTGTAATGGCTTATGGTAGAGAAATGAAATTCAATTCATGGGCAACAGCTCTGGTGGACATTCCTGCAGTCAGCATGCGAATTGCACACTCCCTCAAAACTTGCAACGTCTATGGCATTGTGCTGTGTGATAAAACAACACATTTTAGAGTGGCCTTTTATTGTGGCTAGCCTAAGGCACACCTGTGCAATAATCATGCTGTCTAATCAGCATCCTGATATGCCACACCTGAGGTGGATGAATTATCTCAGCAAAGAAGTGCTCACTAACACAGATTTAGACAGATTTGTGAACAATATTTGAGAGAAATAGGCCTTTTGTGTACATAGAACAAGTCGTAGATTTTTGAGTTCAGCTCATGAAAAATGGGGTCAAACACAAAAGTGTTGCATTTATAATTTTGTTCAGTGTACATTACCTAGATGAAATAGGTGGTCTCGATGGTGTCTTTAATGTATTAATCAAAAGAGATCTTAGGACTGAATGTAACACCAAGATTTTTGGCTGTCTGACTTTGAGAAATCACAGTTGTTGATTATTAATGTTTGCCGATCAGATTGATTTCGCCTCCACAGTCTTTACCACTCTCTGCA